>NW_028246719.1:0-67211 GCF_964263255.1 Lissotriton vulgaris | reverse complement strand
GATGTCATCAGTGATGTCACTGACCATGTCATGAATGATGTAATATGTGACATCATCAGCAGTGGATTGCGGACGCATGAGTTATAGTAATTACAACTAACTAAAACAGGGGAATTTTAATGGTTTTATATGAGTGAAATGTCTAGATAACTAAAACACCCCTGAAACCTATGGTTTTTTCAGTATATATATATATATTCACTGAAAAAACCATAGGTTTTAGGCCATATATAGTTAGGGATTAGCATTTACAAAACCTTAATTTACTCGCACAAAACCATAGAAATTCGCATATATAGTTAGATGCAATAACTATATATCGCTCACCCGCAACCCACTGCTGATGATGTCACATATTACATCATTCATGACATGGTCAGTGACATCACTAATGACATCACTGATGACATCTCAAATGACATCACTGATGACATCTCAAATGACATCACTGATGACATCTCAAATGACAACATCCAGTGACTGTATGTTTCTGTAAAATTAAAATATGTCTTACATATTGAAGAATGAGTGGATGTATAAGTGTTTGGATGAAGGATTTAGTAGGTGCATGACTGACTGTATGAGAGAATGATTAAATGTGTCTCACTGTGTGCATGGGTTAGTGACTAAACTGTCTTAATTTGTGCATCATTATTTCTGTAGTTCTGTAAACTGCTGCATGTGTTGATCAGTAGCTATATGAGTAACTATATGGGTTATTGATTGGTTGCCCACATATTTGTATGGGAGAGTGAGTGTGTGTGTGGGGGTGGCTGGGAGGTGTGTGACTCTGTGCATAGATGTGTGAGCAGTTGTTTCACTAGATGTATGGGTTCAAAAGTGCATGTTGAAACAGCTTTATGGGCGGTTAACTGTCTGCATGAGTGTATTGGTGAGTGATTGGATTTCTCAGTGCTACATGTCAAAGTAAGTACATATGTAAAACACAGTACATGTAAGAGTTGACATATATAAATAACTGTGCATAAGAGCCAGTGAATGTGTGAGTGGCTGTATGGATCATTGTGAACTTGTATCAGTGCTTGTATAAGAGAGTAAATATGTGTTAGTATATGTTTGATTAAGTAAGGTGTGAAAAACAGTATAGTTGAGGAAATGGAGGTGTGATTGATTCTTTGCATGACTAACTAGGTGTGTGAGTAACTCCATGGATGAGTGACAGTCTGTGAGAGTCTGTTTACACTGATTGTATCTAAGGTTATATTAGAGTCTGAAGAGGTTGATCGTATTATCACATGAATGATATCATCAGTGATGTGATCAGTAATGTCAAATGAGATGTTATCAGTGATTTTATCAGTGATATCATTTGAGATGTCATCAGTGATGTCATCAGTGATGTCATTTGAGATGTCATCAGTGATGTCATTTGAGATGTCATCAGTGACGTCATTAGTGATGTCACTGACCATGTCATGAATGATGTAATATGTGACATCATCAGCAGTGGGTTGCGGGTGCGCGATATATAGTTATTGCATCTAACTATATATGCGAATTTCTATGGTTTTGTGCGAGTAAATTAAGGTTTTGTAAATGCTAATCCCTAACTATATATGGCCTAAAACCTGGCCTAAAACCTATGTTTTTTTCAGTGAATTTCAATGGTTTTTTAATAGCAAATATCTATAGCTGTAACATATATTCTTATTCTAATTCACAAATATATTTTATATATATTTTTTTTTTAAGCAAAGGACCCAGATATGTTTACAGTTTATCACTAACAATGTTCCAGGCTAATGTATTTTCACGAGAAATTAACAACTGTCCTGCAAGTAAAATACTCCTATTTCGTGAAAAAGGGCGTTTCTTCGTCCCATGAGGGAGCCATTGAGCAAAAGAGACTCGACCTGCTGTCTTAGTCGCTGATAGGCCTGATTATCGGATTTTTATCGATCACTTTATGTTGCAACAGTGGAAAACAAAACAGCCCTTGCCCATTTATTTTTACTGCATTCCTGCGTATTATACCCTACCCCCAAACAGTATTTTGCCTGTTACCATAGTAGTAGTTTATGGAACACTTACGTCAGCACATAGGTTAAAAATTTCACCACAATATGTTGCTAATGAGTGACATTCAGCATTATACTTCAAATTATAAATATAATTTCTATTGATGACTGCTACCCCCACAAAAAAACAGACAAGTCGCAATACTCTGTTTAGTCTTTGCAGATAGTGAAAAATCGTTTTAAAAAACAAAAGGAATCGAGCAAAATCAGTAGGCCACTAATGGGATCTCTTTTTGACCTCGCTAAAATAGAAACATTAAGAACAACCCCTCATGAGAAATACGAAACTAGTGAGATGAACTGAGCTCCACACGATGATGGCTGCAAGACAGCTCGGCTCCGCCACCCACCCCACCCAAAATAACGACAAACCCTATGCAAATATTATAAATATATACAACACACCAGCAAAGTAACAGGGTGAAACATTTTATTAAATAACTATTTACGTAACTATTTTATACTTTTAGTTGCCCGATCCGGCTAGCTCAATCGATCGAGCATGAGACTCATGCACTCTGATATCCTTGGCCTCAGTCAAGCATCAATAGTAAGATTTTCATACATGAGTGTTCGTTCATGGTTTTGGTCCCTGAGTTGCTTCGATGTCACTGCCTTGCACAAATGGCATAAGTCCTGGATGTTGGGTGCCATAGGTCAGAGTTCTGAGCAGCGCTTGTAACACTGTCTAAACCTTATTTGCACCTGCTGCAGCTTCACTATTCTCAAAGTAAGTGGGGGCCGTTTGTGGACCTGACTGCATTTGAAAACAATGTGATACGGTACCTCCCTAAACCGCTTGACGGAAGCCCCCGAGGGGCGGTGTGATGGCGCGGACTCGGAGAAGACGCGTGGCTCCGACCCCCTCCCCAAGTCTTGTTGCCCTGGTGTAGCCTGAGATCGCACCCGACATAGGCGGCCGGCTCCCGGGGTCAAGCGGAACTTTTTGCCTTTTGGTGGCTCTTCCATTCTGAACATTGTCCCACAATCCGTTTGACCTGAAACGATTACACAAATAAAACATTTGTGAGTTTTAAATTTCCGGAGAAGTATAATTCACCAATACCTTTCTCTGTAGATCTTTTTCCATTAACAAACCCAGTTCCATCACCCGCCCAGGATATCACTACTGTTAGTCGTCATTTTTGCTTCTGTTTTAATAAAAAATGTTTTAAGGTGTTTACTGTTTTTGTTGCGATGTATATATTTATAAGTTATTAAAGTGTTATAATCCTATTAATTTTTTATTGATTATTGCTCTTTGAGATATTCCCTGTCACAGGGAATATCTCAAAGAGCAATAATCGGACCATGTCTACAAACAGAGAAGAATAGGAATATTCTGTCTCCCTTTGCAGATAGTGAAGGATAGGTAATGCAGACTTTTGTCCCCCGTTGTAATCCGTCATGACTGTTTTTCTCCCCACTAATTGATTGATTGGCTGGACATTTATTGTTCAAGGAATAGTTCTTTCGAGGTATTCTCTGTTTACAAATAACGTGGAAAAGAAATATTCTGTCTAGTCTTTGCAAGTAGTGAAGGGTGGGTAATGCGGACCTTTGTCCCCCGTTGTAATCTGTCATGCCCATCTACTCCCCACTGATTGAGAAACTAGTTCCACCCGGACCATTTATTAGAGGTACATCATCTGGCTCAACCGGAGAGTACCCCTAATAAAGAAGACATATGTAAAATACGAAGTAATCACTGTATCCTAATAAACAGAAACTTTAACATGAAACACACTTGAAAAGGAAGGGAAAGAAATCGAACAAAATCAGTAGGCCACTGATAAGTTTTTGACTTCGCTAGAAATAAGAAAAATAGAAGTGGTGAAAAAAGCTAAGCTTGACGTTACGGCAGCCACGAGGTAGCTAGGCTCCGCCACCCCCCCCACTGCTCCAAGCATGTCTGTCCCACCGCCCGCCACGCCCATTAACGGTAACATGAAATAGATACAAATCAGCAGATACCTACCCCCATTCCGGAAACTCCCGAAGTGCAACAGGGCCTCGGTTACGCCCATCCGGAAGATGAGGCCTCAACACGTGCAGGGCGGGGCCCGGCTAACCGCCATCAGCCATGGCGTGGGGTAAATGCTTGCGAGGGTGGGGAGCCATGCTGAGGATCGGCGGCGTGCAGAGAGTGGGTCTGGTCAAGGCATCTAAAATGGCTGCCGTGCTCAACAAAAGTGTGGCATTGCAAAAAAGGCAAGATGGCGCAGACAATGTTTATCAATAAGGATTAATTTATAACAATTATTTTTAACAAAATATTTACTCGCAGTGACAAAATGGCGGTCAACAGTTCCTGATTTCCATCGAATCGAACGTTAACAGACGTCACGCAGCAAAAAAAAAAAAAAACGCTCACGCACAGCCGCTGGAAGACATGTATCAACATATATGAGCCTCCTCAGCCACCCTCAGAAAACATAAGGGGTCAGGATACGTCTCCCGTACCCCCTTATACCTAGTAATTTAATTAAATCGAAACACAAAATGGCGAATTCACGTTTCGCTACCAGTTTGCGACCCGGTTCGCGAACCGAGAAGAGCTTCTACCGCGAAAAATCAAATCCACTCATTCTTCAATATGTAAGACATATTTTAACTTTACAGAAAATTACAGTCACTGGATGTTGTCATCAGTGATGACATCAGTGATGTCATTTGAGATGTCATCAGTGATGTCATCAGTGATGTCACTGACCATGTCATGAATGATGTAATATGTGACATCATCAGCAGTGGATTGCGGGTGCGCGATATATAGTTAGTGCAACTAACTATATATGGAATTTCAATGGTTTTGTGTGAGTAAAATAAGGTTTTGTAAATGCGAATTCCTAACTATATATGGTCTATAACCTATGGTTTTTTCAGTGAATATATATATATATATTACCTACTGGCGGTCGCCAGTAGGTAGTTATAGTTAGGATTTTTTTCAATGTTAAATCTCAAAATTCTATTTGGAATAACTTTTGCGCCAGTTCACAAAACTGACTGAAAATTTCCTCAAAATGGCCTCGCGGCGTTCCGGTCCTTCCCTGAAAGTTTGGGGGGGATTCGTCAAGCGGGAGCCGAGATAAAAGGTGGGTCCCAAAACACGTTTTCCCCATGTTAATTTCCATAGGGCGGTCGATTTCACTTTTAGCCCGAACGGCTGAATGGATTTCCACCAAACTTGGCAAAATTGTAGGGACTGGTAGCCCGATGTGCCTTTGCTATGTCTCAAGATATGTGCTCCAGTGGATTTTGAGTAATTTAGGTTCAAAAAAATATGTATATCTATGGCAGCGCCCCGGTACGTGCACCGGGGCGCGCACCGGGCGCGCCACGCGACTTTCGCGCAGAAAGCTGATTGGCTCTCGGGTGTCTGTAAACATTCTAAACAGTCCGGAGCGGACGCCATCTTGTGTCTCGGTAAAATCGAGACACAAGAGGTGGCAAAAACAAAGGGGGGAATTGACCATAAGGGGGCAGAGTAGACCCCCCTGACCCCCTAGGTTTGATATGGGGGCCATTAAAGAGCCCCGCGGGGTCTCAAAAAAAAAAGATTTTTTCGATTTTCGCGGGTGGAGCGCCCGGTACGCGCACCGGGGAGCGCTCCTTAGAGCGTACTATTGGGAAAAAAGAATCACTTTTAAAAATTGTATGTTTATTAATTGTTCTTTTTGTTGTTTTTTTATTTTATTTAAGTACAAACATGTAGGTATCAATGCAGAGTCTATAATTTAATATACATAGTTTCCTTTGTAGATATCTTGCATGTTGTTACAGAAGTTATTGTGGTATATGGAATTCATAGCATTGTCTGTCAGGAAAGCTGAAACAACATTGAGGCAGGAGATGATAAAGAGATGTTAAATACACATTGGAGATAACATAGTGGGAGAAAGGAAGTAACTATGAGTAAACTTTCTATATAACACAATAAAGTTGCACAGTATATTATAAGTCTCACTTTATATTTTAAACATTGTTGATCTACTTGATGAATTACATATAAAAATATGGCTCGAACAATTTTTGATTATTAAATATACATTTATTCTTCTGATTCTTTTTCATAATTTAATAAAACTTCTAATAAAATGTTGTCTGGAATCTCTTCATTTACATTCTGTGTTTCCATTGATTCCACACACTCAAGTAATTCAAGGTCCAGAGACTCATCCATAAAGTCAATGTTATCATTTTCAGCATTTTTTCCATCCTGGTTGTTGTTCAAAACAATTTCAAAAGATACATTCTTTTCTCCTTCCATTTTGTTGCTGTAAATTGCATAGAAAATAATTATATCAGTAGAGATAGGGCACTGTTGGGTTTAAGTTCAGACATGTAGTTTGGATTTTTTAACAGTGAAGTTATCTTTGGGCAGTGTATGGTATCAGGCTGGAATTTGAAATATAACAAAGAGTATGTGATGAAGCCTAAGTAAATTTATAATAATACAAGGGAAGCCTAACTCAATCCATAACTATAACAGAGAAGCCTATCTCAATCTATAACTATTACAGAGGGATAGTATATAACCAACAGAATATTTTTTCTCAAATTAACTTAAAGTGCACAACATACTTCACTTTCCAAAACAACAACATACCTTTGAGAAAGCAGTTGAAGTTGTCAGTGTTATTTCTTTTCAAATGTACTTCAGGAAGCAGTAGTCAAAATGGCTGTGTTTCCTTCTCTTTTTTTTATTTATTCATGTACATAACCAATCAAATGTCAGGAAATAATCGTAGAAAATGAAAGAAACTTTTTAATTGGTTGTAAATTCTCATACTTCATATGTGTTTTGGTCATGTAATTTACCTCAGGATATTTATTCAGGCCTGTAGCCTAAATGTCTCAATGGAATTCCACCAAATTTGGGCAAATGGTAGGGACTGCTATGTAGTAGGGCCTATTCTACATTTGATGAAAGTGTCTCCAGTGGTTTTTCTGTAAATTACTTTCCCACCTTTTTTTATGGAGCGCTTACCAGTGCCCGCCCCGGTACGCGCACCGGCAGCGTAACGGGAGTCCTCCATTTTGTGTTTCGGTACAATCGAGACACAAGATGGAGGGCAAACAATGTCCGGAATGGGTAGAAGGGGGCACTGTAGACATTTCTTGACCCTCTAGGTTTTCTGAGGGGGGCTTAGGAGGCACAACAAGGCCCAAAAAAAAAAATTCTTGAATTTTCCGCGGGGGGAGCGCCCGGTAAGCGCGTACTTTGGTGAAAAAAGTTAGAAAAAGATAAACGTTTTGAATGAATTGATGACATCTCAATCCTCTCTGGCCAATCCACTTGATTTCCAGATTTGATAAATCAAGGCTGTGATAATTTCTGCTTGCTGCATACCTTTGAGCCCAGTGGATGTAGCTATGTCCAATAATCCATACAAAATACATGATTTGAGAAGGTTCTGGTGCAGTCAGATGAAGTGTGGGAATGAAATGGCAGTTGGAACAGTAGGAGTTTACAAAAAAATAATTGTGGAGTTTCACTGCCCTTGAATCACAAGCAATGATTAGTGGATTCAGACAGTTGAAAACTGAAAGTTAGGGTGCATGGTTGTGTTGTGTGAAAGAAGCAATTTGAATGGTTAAGGAAAAGTCACTAAAAGCAATAATACCCTGGATAAGCTGTTGTATTGAGAGGTCAAACATCCTTGCTGAGTTAATTTGCAACATTGTACAATACACTTTTGAACCTGAGAGTTCAGTTAGGAGGGAGTTGCTATGGTAACAGATAGAAAGATCTGGGAGGGGGAAGGGTGTTGGTTTGAAAATAGTGAGGGAAGACTTTTGATTGGTTGAATTAAGGCATATGTGTACAAAGTTAGAGATTTTCTATGCCAGTCTTGGTTTCAGTGTATTGAGTGCACAGCTTTTGTTCTGCTAAAGAAAAATTGGTGTGTGTCTGACACTGTTTTCAATCTCCCAAAGCATTTGTAATGGTAAGAAATGATTTATTTAATTAAGATAGAGACTTGTTTGCTCTATGGAGAATATTTGGAAGCAGATAGTTATGTTTCAGAAGTGAAATTGTATGCTTGTATATAGGCCCTGTGTTGTGTTTCTTAAATGGTATTCAAAAAACGATTTTGGGGGCAATTCATTGGTATTTTCATTTGGCCCTTATTTATGATTGCCTTGTGCAGCCGGTGCATCACTTTAAACATGGGAAATAAGTGACGCTCTTGTGGCGCAAGGCCTTCATAAATAAGGCCCTGAGTTTGTTGTCTGTTGATTTGTTATTTGCTTTAAGACAATACTTATTATGAACATTTTCAAGATAGTGGATTTGTATTTTAGGACACAGTGATGTTTCAAAAGTCATATTGAGTGGTTGTACATAGGTTCTGCGCAGTGTTTCTTAAATGTTATTCAAAAAACGATTTTGGGTGCAATACATTGGCATTTTCATTTGGCCCTTATTTATGATTGCCTTGTGCAGCCGATGCATTACTTTAAACATGGGTAATAAGTGACGCACTGGTGGCGCAAGAACTTCATAAATAAGGCCCTGAGTTTATTTGCTTTTGGTTTGTTTTTGGCTTTTTGATAATGCTTGATATCAACATTTGCAAGGTAGAGGATTTGTATTTTGGGAAACAGTGATGTTTCAAAACTGAAATTCTGTGCTTGTACATAGGTTCTGCGCCGTGTTTTTTAAATGTTAATCAAAAAACGATTTTGGGGCAAATCAATGGAATTTATATTTGGCTGGTATTTATGATTGTCTTGTGGCGTCAGTATGTCACTTTTAACATGGGAAATAAATGACGTGCTTCTGGCGCAAGGCCTTTATAAATAAGGCTTTGAGTTTCTTTGCTCTTGGTTTGTGTTCTGCTTTTTGATAATGCTTGCTATCAACATTTGCAAGGTAGAGGATTTGTATTTTGGGAAATAGTGAGATTTCAAAAGTGAAATTCTGTGCTTGTACATAGGTTCTGGGCAGTGTTTTTTAAATGTTATTCAAAAAACGATTTTGGGTGCAAATTAATGGTATTTTCTTGTGGCCCTTATTTATGATTGCCTTGTGCAACCGATGCATCACTTTATACATGGGAAATAAGTGATGCTCTTTTGGCGCAAGGTCTTCATAAATAAGGCTTTGAATTTCTTTGCTCTTTTTTTGTGTTCTGCTTTTTAATAATGCTTGATATCAACATTTGCAAGGTAGAAGATTTGTATTTTGGGAAACAGTGATGTTTCAAAAGTGAAATTCTGTGCTTGTATATAGGTTCTGCCCTGTGTTTTTTAAATGTTAACCAAAAAACGATTTTGGGGGCAAATCAATGGAATTTATATTTGGCTGTTATTTATGATTGTCTTGTGGCGCCAGTATGTCACTTTTAACATGGGAAGAAAGTGACGCACTGGAAGGCACAAGGCCTTCATAAATAAGGTCCTGAGTTTCTTTGCTCTTGGTTTGTTTTTGGCTTTTTGATAATGCTTTATATCATCATTTGCAAGATAGAGGATTTGTATTGTGGGACACAGTGATGTTTCAAAACTGATATTGAGTGGTTGTACATAGGTTCTGCGCAGTGTTTCTTAAATGTTATTCAAAAAACGACTTTTGGGTGCTATTCATTGGTATTTTCATTTGGCCCTTTTTTATGATTGCCTTGTGCAGCCGATGCATCACTTTAAACATGGGTAATAAGTGACGCACTGGTGGTGCAAGGCCTTCATAAATTAGGCCCTGAGTTTTTTTGCTTTTGGTTTGTTTTTGGCTTATTGATAATGCTTGATATCAACATTTTCAAGATAGAGGATTTGTATTTTGGGAAACAGTGATGTTTCAAAAGTGAAATTCTGTGCTTGTACATAGGTTCTACGCAGTGTTTCTAAAATGTTATTCAAAAAACGATTTTGGGTGCAAATGAATGGTATTTTTATGTGGCCCTTATTTATGATTGCCTTGTGCAACCGGTGCATCACTTTATACATAGTAAATAAGTGATGCTCTTTTGGCGCAAGGTCTTCATAAATAAGGCTTTGAGTTTCACTGCTCTTGGTTTGTTTCGGCTTTTTAATAATGCTTGATATCAACATTTGCAAAGTAGAGGATTTGTATTTTGGGAAACAGTGAGGTTTCAAAAGTGAAATTCAGTGCTTGTACATAGGCTCTGCGCCGTGTTTTTTAAATGTTAATCAAAAAATAATTTTGGGGGCAAATCAATGGAATTTATATTTGGCTGTTATTTATGATTGTCTTGTGGCGTAGGTATGTCACTTTTCACATAGAAAGAAAGTGACGCACTGGTGGCACAAGTCTTTCATAAATAAGGCCCTCTGTTTTTTTGCTCTTGCTTTGTATTCTGCTTTTTGATAATGTTTGCTATCAACATTTCCAAGGTAGAGGATTTGTATTTTGGGAAACAGTGAGGTTTCAAAAGTGAAATTCAGTGTTTGTACATAGGTTCTGCCCTGTGTTTTTTAAATGTTATTCAAAAAACGATTTTTGGTGCCAATCAATGGTATTTATATTTGGGTCTTATTTATGATTGTCTTGTGGCGCCGGTATGTCACTTTTAACATGGGTTGCACTGGTGGTGCAAGGCCTACATAAATAGGGCCCTGAGTTGCTGTTGTATAAACTTAAATATGTTGCAATTTATTGTTTATATTGTTTGCTTTTTGTCATTACTTTGTTGTTTGCTAATAGTGGTCTTTCATGTGTTTTTTTTCAGAACAACAGATTCAAATCAACTTCTGAAAAGCAAGAAAAAATGCCTTCAAGGCAAAGAATTATCAAAAATACCATACGTAAAAGGAGAACATCAGCAATAGAATTTAAGGAATCCTCTACAACAACTACTTCAAAAAACACCGGAAAAGCTCCTGGTAAGCCAATTAAGTCTTTTCTTCGCAACATATGTCGTACAAAAAGAAATGATATTGCTAATGTGAATATTCAGAAGGAGACAGCATATCTAAAAAGGAAGGAGAGGCCCACAAAACATGTCTCGATTGGAGCAGAAGAGAATGGATAACAATAGAAGGGTAAATCAATTTAGGGACATTCGTAGGCGAATGTTTCGCAATAGGGTAGTTTTAAATTTGCTAAAAAATGATAAGAAAGGTAAACTGAGAACTGCTTTTTACAAGAAAAAGAAAAGTGTAGAGAAGATTGTTGATCAGGCTTTTGAAGTTAAGAAAAAATTATTTATTTTAGTAATCAATAGAATTAGGATACTTAATAAGGCAATTGATGTTTTCAAATCGAACAGTAGATGGACGAGAATTATTAATCGGAGTAATTTTTGTGAAGTATTTTCTGGTGAATGGATGCATAGTTCAAGTTCTGAGCCATTTTTCAATGAGGAGAGTTACTTTCAGGAAAATGATTTGGTGCATGCAGTTGACAACAGTGGTCGAGCATATGAGGTGAAAGATGGTTGTGTGATGGAAAAAGAGAAACTTGTGTCTAGAGATGCAGAAGAGCTGTTAGCTGATGAAGCTGATGAAGTTTTAGGGACACGTACTAAGGGTCCAGTCTACACATGGAAGTGTAGTAGTGTTTGTAGTGTACGACAGGATTCAATCGATTTGCTTTGAAATTTCTTACGTACATATAGTAAGAAAAGTCTCAAAGAAAAAATGAAGATCTTGCAAGAGTTAGATCCTTCCAGAGTGAGAGAAAGCACAGGTTTGTATGGGCATTCACTAGCTTGTCTTTCTAGAAAAGTATGTCAGAGTGTTTTTCATCATTTTAGGATGTTAGCAGTGCATCATAATAAGGTGAGGAAATTAGTGAGAAAGTTGTATTATGCAAAAAGTCCAGCACTTAGGTTTAAACAGTTAAACTGTGCTCTTTTGCATGGATCTGAAGTGGATGTGAAGACTATTTGTGAAGAAATTGAGTTTTGTTATTTTGGGAACAAAGAGGACAGTGTAGAAATAGATATAGTAATGGATGGTAATGTGGAAGATAATGGACAGATTTCAAGTACAGAAAAGTTTGACGAGGAAATTACCAAGTTTAAGGTGAAATCAAGTGAAAGGCCTAATTTAACTTGTGTGTGTTGTCGACGGACTCATTATAAAATTCAGACTAGGTTAGTTGATTTATATGCAAAATGTGAATTGGAAAATAATAGTGAATGGAAGGATTTTGTAAGTTATTTGTTGGTGGAGAATTCTTTTGATTTGAGTTTTGAACAGCGTATTTGTAATTATTGTTTGAAAAAAATAACTGAAAATAGAATGCCTGCTAGAGCAGTTCATAATAATCTTCAGTTGATAGATATTCCTTCTGAATTGATGGATTTAAATACTTATGAATCAATTTTGATTCAATGTGTCCATCCTTTTCAAGCTATTGTACGCATGGAGCCTAAAATAGGGAAATTACCTCCTACAGATTTACAAAGAGGATTAAAGGGAAGAGTTGTTTATTTGCCTCTAGATGTAAAGAAAAATATTGATACAATTGGTGTAGAAAGAGTAGAAGAGGATCCTCTGGTTATTCTAGTTATTGGGGTTCTGACAAAGAGTAAGAAAATCTGGCAAGATTTAGTGGATGTTAGGAAAGTCAAAAAGGCAACGTTGTATTTGATCAAAAACAATGAGTACTACAAAGATGTAAGTGTTGGAGCAGAAGAAACAGCTACAGAAGAAGACAGTGATTGTTCAGTTGGTCAAATTGAAAAAGTTGATGTGTCTAGAAGTGAAGAAATATATGAACATTATACTGTTCATCCTTTGCATTCCAAAGAAGTAATGGGGAATGCAATTGACTTGTTTCAAATGAAAGAAGCAAAAGGAAGTCCTATTAGTGTATGGGAAGAAAGTTTTAAAGCTCGTTGTTTCCACAATCAAATTCCTGCAGCTGAATACCGGACTTTAAGATTATATGCTGAAGATTCAAGGTTTCGTCAATGCATTCCGTATTTGTTTCATCTACTGTTTGAAAGTTATTTGTCTGGGCTTTCTTATGCAGTTAATCATATACTGAAAAGTGGAGCTCATCTGCCAAATGTTTCTGCAAGGGACTTTATGGAGAAAGTTAATCTGCAAGATAGTATTTTGGAATCTCAGCTAATCAATCTCATGGCATGTCAGCGTGGAACCAATGAGTATTGGTTCCGTTGTCATGGAGAATTGAAATGTATGCTAAGAAACTTAGGAACTCCTACATGGTTCCTCACTCTTAGCTGTGCTGAGTATGCATGGGACGACTTACTTCAATTTCTACGAGAGGCAAATGGAAACATACAAAATATAGAATTGAAAACACCTGGAGAACTGTGTTCTTTGGATCCAGTGAATGTTTGCAGACATTTTAATCATAGATTTGAAGCTATGATGTCTTTTATTACCAACAAAAAAAATCCTCCCCTTGGAGAGGTTTTGGATTTCTTTTGGAGGAAGGAATATCAAGCCGGAGGTGCTCCTCATATACATATGTTGTTATGGATTAAAGAATCACCCAAATTTGGATCAGATTTGGATGAAACAGTGATGAGTTTCATTGAAGAGTATTCAACATGTGCTGTTCCAAAATCTACTGAAGAAAACAGTTTAAGGCAACAAGTTTTACGTTTTCAATCTCATCGTTGTGGAAAGTACTGTCGTCGAAAATTTAAAAACAAGGAAAAGTACTACACGAAATGTCGTTTTGCGTTTCCACGACCAGTGATTTCTAAGGGAAGAGTAAATAATTTGATGTCATCTCTACGACATACTGTGACGAGGAAATCTCCCAATAATACATACAATTTGAAAAGAAATGAAGAATCTAAGTACATAACGATTACAACCCAGTGATTTTGTCCATGTGGAATGCTAACATGGATATTTAGTTCGTTGCTGACAATTCTATTGCTGTGGCTCGATATGTGACATCTTACATCACCAAAAAAGAAAAGACAGAACTGAAGGAAATGTGGGAGGACATTTCACATGAAAAGAGTCTAAGCAAGAAATTATACAGTTTCAGTCTGAAGATGTTGTTGCATCGAGAAATTGGAGCATATGAATGTTCTGATCGGTTATCATCAGCAAATCTCTATGCCAAATCAAGAACAATCATTTGGGTGAGTCTAGGTCTTGCTGCAACACGAAACCGAGTTTTGAAATCTGTACAAGAAATTGAATATTTGGCGGAGAAAGAACCAAACAGTACAGATATTTTGAAGACAAATATGTTGGATACATACTATCCAAATAGAAGTACTCACCTTGAGAACACTTGTTTATATAAAGTTCTGCAAAACTACAGTTATAAGAGGAACATCACAGAAGATATCAATAATGGAAAATATGCAGTCATTGGCTATGAAGGATGTCTAGTGAAGCAGGAAAAAAGGCCATTTGATTAATCATCAAAAATTGAGTTGTGAAGCTCCAGACAAAAGAGAATGGTATTATTTAGCTCTTTTGCAACTCTTTAAGCTATGGTGTACAGAAGAGGAATTACTTGGAGATTTTCTCTGTTATGAAGACTCTTTTAATGCAAGTAAGGATACCATAGAATGTCCTGTTTTTCCAAATTATCTGCAAATGTTGAACGGAGAAATAGAGCAAGAAACCACAATTGCTGAAGAGATAGCTCGAGTCAGTTCTCAAGACAGTCAGAGTTCTACTTCATTGAGTCAGGATCCACTAGGAGGACCTATTATCCAAAATGAAGCTGCCACTGCCATGGATGAGGGGGAAAGAGCTATGGAACAAGCTCAAGAGGATGGAGTTAACTTAGAAGATTTGGTAAAGCAACTCAACGTTGAGCAGAAAAAGATATATGATGAAGTCACAGAGCAGATTGAACATGGATTCAGACATGAGAAAAAAGAGTGCTCATGTACATCATTTGACCCTGTCCGACTGTACCTAAGTGGAGAAGTGGGGACAGGAAAAAGTTTTCTAATTAAAGCCATTGCAAGTTATCTGCAGAAAAGGACTGATTCACCGCTGTCTTGTTTTGTAACTGCTCAAACTGGTTTGGCAGCACATAACATTAAAGGGATTACTCTACATCGTTTACTGATGCTGCCAGTTGAGCATGATAATAAATTGCATTACAACAAGTTATCTGGAGATGCGTGTTCTGAAGTTTCAAGAGTCTTGAAGAAAATGAAACTTCTTATTATTGATGAAGTAAGCATGGTCTCAAATCTAATGCTTGCTTTTGTGCATTTGAGAATGTAAGAAATTCTAAGAACAGAGTATGATGTGTTATTTGGAGGAAAACACATTATTGTTTTTGGAGATCTATTGCAGTTGACTCCAGTAAAAGGACAACCAGTGTTTAAAATGCTCACGCATGAAGATACTAGGAAGTCCCTTGGAAGCATTGGAAACGTTAATATATGGTTAAATTTTAAATATGCTGAACTGCTTCAAAATATGCGACAGGCAAAGGATGAAGATTATAAAAATATTCTACAAGATGTAAGAATTGGAAAAGTAAGCGAGCTTGGGAAAGAAGCTTTACATGGTCGATTAATTTCAAATTTGTATCCAAATGAAAACATTCTTCCAGGGAATATTTTTAAAAAAATGACTGAGAAGAAATCTGGGATATGTTTGATGCCAACTCTGCAAGAATGTTCCATCTTCAACAACAAAATGTTAGAGTTAGAAAACGAAGAGAATGTTAAACTGGAAGCAATAGATAAAATTGAGCATATGGGTGCAACAATTGTTTTGTCTGAAAATTTAAAAACTAAATTGGATTCATTAGAGAAAAGTATTTCTAAAACAGCTGGTTTTGAAAAGACTCTGAATGTCTGTTTAAATTGTCGTATCATTTTGAGAAGGAATTTAAATGTTGAAAGAGGTCTGGTAAATGGAGCAATGGGTTATGTTGTTGATTTTGTGAATTATAGAAATAGAGATGGAATTGAATTTTTAAAAATAAAATTTGATGGCATTGAGCAAGTACAACAAATCAGTCGTTGTTCTGCTAGATTTTTACTTGTAAAAGACTTATATGTTCGCCGAAAACAGTTTCCTGTTTGTTTGGCATATGCAGTAACAATTCATAAATCTCAAGGTTTACGTGTAGATAATGCTTTAGTGAACATTGGAAAATCTGTTTTTAAAGAGGGTATGGCATATGTGGCATTATCCCGAGTCAGAACTTTATCAGGATTATACTTGATTGAGTGTGATGAGACAAAAATTTGTGCAGATCTAGATTGTGTTAAAGAATACAATAGGTTAAGAAGAGAATATGCTCCACATTTGCCTCAATATCCTCTGTTTGAAAAACGTATGGTAGGCCGAAAAAGAAGAAATGAGAGTAATTGCAGTGAGGTAGTAGCAAAAATACAAAAAGTAGACAAAACTGTAATTGAAAACAGGAAGAAAAAGAATTGTGAAGAAAATGTTGTTGGATTTCAGTTAGAAAATAGTTCTGGTGTCAACTGCTATGCTAATGTAGTAGTTAATGTTGTTTTTTTTCTTAAAATTTTACAAGAACAGATTGTTGAAAATCGGGATCAAAGATTGTGTGGTTTATTGAATTCTGTGTTTGAGAAATGTAGCAGTGATAGAGCAAAAATAGAAAGTGTAACAGAAATTCGAAATATTTTAGATATGTGTTCTGGTCAAGATAAATTTTCACGAAACATTCAGCAGGATTGTCAGGAATTTTTAATGTATATGTTTTGGAAGATGAAGATGTAGATATAAATAATCTTTTCAGCCTTTCTTATCAATTGCAGCATGACTGCCACAATTGTAGTTCATCAAGTACTACTAGAATAGACACTAAAAGATTTATATATTTGACTTTACCTGACTGTAAATCAGTGTCATTTAAAAATCTAGTTAAAGCAGCAGATCATAATATGGTGTGTACTCAATGTAACTATCCAATGCTATCCACATTATTTATACAAAGTTATGGGCAGTATATCATTTTAGCTTTCCAACGATGTAGACCTGATGGAACTAAATTGACAACTTCTATCAAAAATTTTGTGGCTTCTCAGTTATCAATTTCAGGAAGAACATTTACAACTGAAGCTATTATTTATCATGACGGTTCTTCGACAACCTCAGGACATTATACATGCTACTTAAAATGTGAAAAAGGATGGAGTTACTGCAATGATTCTCATTTAACTTATAAACAACGTTTGCCTTATGACTCTACAAATTCTTATCTAGTGTTTTTAAAACCAAAGTTTTAGTAAAGGGAATTGGCCTTTGAAGACGGGAATAGATAATAAAAGTTAGTTACTTAGTTAATCTAATGTTTTAAATTATTTATCTCATATAGGTACTTTAAGTGGATCTCAAAGTAAAAAATACTGATATATCTGACACAAATTGGCCGTGAGGAAAGTGTAAGGTATGATGTTCTTAGATCTTTTTTCATAGGAAGTCGATGAAATGGAAGTTATAGAGCACAGCAGACTTTTTTTCCACCAAAAGGACCTTCACTATCTTCTATTTGGCCTCACGGAAAAGTAAGTGAATCAAAGATTAGTATACATATATGAGATGTATGTTTGAATGGGTTTTTTTAAACACAATCTTTTAGATTGTGTTTTTTTTCCCCGCTGTTATATGATGAAGACTTTGAACTCACTAATTTTAGTGAAATTCAATATATTCTGAGAACAGCAAAAATAAATAATGTAACATATTGTAGAAGTTATTCCATAGTTTGCATTGTGTAATTTATATTGTATTCACATTGTCTCACACTCATTTTCCTTTTTCACCCTTATTTACCTCTCTTTACTCATTTACACTGCCTTTTTTTAACTTTGTTTCATCGCTGTTGCTTTATTGCACTTCATTCACAACTTCTCAATCCAATTTGAACTGTCTGCATTTCCTCTTGTCTTTCCACCACTTTTTATCTTTTTCACATTCTCTCAGTACCACTGCTTTAGTTTTCTTCCCCTCTCTTTCTTTTTCTCCATTTTTTTTCTTTCCCACTCATTGTACTGTAGTTCACTTAGTCCTTCCCTTTGTTTTTCTGTGTACTTACTCTCTCACTCCTGTTTCATCCATCGTTCTATATTAACCTCATTCCCTTCATCCCTTCACTCTGTGACTCCCCTTCACTCACTCTCAGTCAACTTCTATTCCTCTTTTTTATTAATAGTTCCTCATTCAGACTCCTCTCCTTTTCACTCATTTTCCTTTTACTTTCTTATCTTTCCTGGTTTCGTTTTGGTATCTCACATTCTTTTAGTAGCTTACTTACCTTCAGTAATTTGTTTTCTTTCTATTTCGTTTTCCTTCTTTTTTCTCTTTCTACATTACTTTATTTCTGTTTTTGTATCCTTCACTATTGCTTTATTTCTTAGTAAACTTTTTTAGATTTTTAAACCTCTTGAACTGTTTCTTCTATTTTAATATATATTTTTGACTAATTATAACGTGTTTTTTCTTTTGTCTTTCACAGATACAAGTTTTCATTAATTATATGGTAAGTGTGTTTACAAAATGTACTTTCTTATCACCCTTTGCTTTAACCTCACTACTTTTCCCTCACCCCTGTTTCCTTACTTTGCTTCCCACACTTATTCTAATCCTCTATGTTTACTTCCTACCACATTCAACTTCTTTCATTACCTCTGCTTATCCACACTCCTTCACTTACCTTTTTTACTGGTTCACTTAGTCCCTTTGTGACACTCCTTCCTTTACTCTCTCTCTTCTTTCTCTCTGTCACTCCCCATGTCTTACCCTTATTCACTTATATCCACCCTCTTTCACTCCTCTTAACTTACACTCACTGCTATTTTCTTTCCCTCCGTCACTACTGTTTTTTTCCTCTGGTTCCGTCACTATCTGTCATTCCCCATACTTAAGTCTCCTTCCTTTTACTTTCATCACCCATTCACATTTTTCCACAACCTCTGCTTTAGTCTTCTTCCTCTTTCTTCTCTTCTTTTGCTCCCTTATTCATATTCTTTTTCTCAGTTACTTCCTCTTACACCTTTTCTCTGTCTTACTATCTATTACACAGTCCTACTGTGTTCCTCCCTCTAGCTCTCTTTGTCTTAACACCACTCTCTCTGTCCCCATTCCTCATGCTCACACCTTCATTCTTTTTTTTTGTTGGTGCGCTGACGGGACGCGCACCGGTACGCGCACCGGGGCGTTCACCGGTACGCGCACCGGGAGCGCTCCAGAGTCAAATATAAAAAAAAAAAACTATTTTAAAACAAAAATATTATCTTAATATACAATATAGGGTTCATTTATAGAAAAACATACCTTTCTCAGCTATAGATATTTGCGAAAAAATAAGCTTAGAAATTCACTAAAAAGTACATAGGTATGAAGCCCTATAAAAAGATAAAAATTAGCAGTTTAAAAACCTATGAAATTCACTGAAAAAAACAGAGGTTTCACACCAGTTATAGTTAGGAATTAGCATTTAAAAAACCTAATAAATTCAGAGGTTTCACACCAGTTATAGTTAGCTGGGAATTTTACTGACATAAAACCATTGAAATTCCCACGTTATAGTTAGTCGGACTCACTATAACTTGCGCGTGCAATGCACTGCTGATGACATCACATATTACATCACTCATGACATGGTCAGTGACATCACTCATGACATCACTGATGACACCATCCTTGTGACACAGTGACAGACCTCCTTTCACTGTAAAGTAACCTTTGAAACACATATTCAAAAATAGAAACTAACATTTTCAAAAAAGTGGATATACCCATACCAGTTACAACAACCAATTCAGTAATTTCACCATATATATACAAATTCACACATTCACCAACAGTTTTATATAGTCACTCATACATATACTCACTCATTATATGTAGTGATACCTCTATTCATCCTGTTACACACCGACAATCATCAAAAAGTTACTCACACATATACTCACACATGCAAAGAAAGTAATAAACATCCATTTATTTGCATATACAGATTTAGACACACTATCACCTTACTTCTAAGGAAACTTACTTTTTTAAACAGGAACTCTTTCAATCTCTCACTCTCACATATACTGATTTATATACATCAATACTCACATATACTAGATTAAAATATATCTTGTTACTGATAAACACACTAGTGAGACAGGCATTCAATCAATAACACACACAGATACACACTCATCCACTCATTCAGTCCTGCACATGTGCTGGTTTCAAAAAACCTACAAACAGTAAGTCAGTCATTGATACATCTATGTGCTAAGTAACACCCCCACCAAACTATACAGACACTCATACTGATACTAAAAAAACATATAATAACCCATATACACACACATGTAGCTATTCACCAACCCATACAGCGACTTATACACAAAATGAAACACTGATACATATATTTAAATATTTAAATATTACTCGCCAATATATGTATTCTCTAAGATACACTTAATAAGCCAATCAATTTAAAAAAAAAAAACATTAATTAAGACAATAATTTAAACATTTATTCTTCCATCGACCTTTACATATACATATATAAAACATATTTATTTTTCAAAAAGACACACATTCACTGGATGGTGTCATCAGTGATGTCATGAGTGATGTCACTGACCATGTCATGAGTGATGTAATATGTGATGTCATCAGCAGTGCATTGCATGCGCAAGTTATAGTGAGTCCAACTAACTATAACTTGGGAATTTCAATGGTTTTATGTCAGTAAAATTTCCAGCTAACTATAACTGGTGTGAAACCTCTGGTTTTTTCAGTGAATATATATGCTTTACAGTGTGTTACACTATGCAGTTTAGTTATTAATAACAGGTAATGACTTGTTTTACCAGCCGCATTTTCTGTTATTTTCTTTGGACAATGTCTATATAGTATAACGGGTCTGTTTCAGGGCATGGCCAAAACGTAAAAGTATTTTCTTTACCAGATGAAATAAAAAAGCCGTTTTCATGCAGTCTCAAGTACGTCCCTTCTTCTCTGCTGGAGTTGGAGTGTTGGTTCGATATATATGCCGCAGAGATGAGAGAACTGGCCAGCAACCCTCCCCAATCTACACCCAGCACCTCCAAACGAAAACAACCCACTCCATCGGGACCAGAGACAAGGGAGACAATCCCTTGCATTCAACCACGGTTTGGAGAATTTAGGGTCACCTGTATTTTTTGTGGTAAGACCATCTCCTATGGTGAGCAAAGCCTAAAGCTCATCCTCCTTGCTGGTGACAACCACAATTGCCCCAAAAAACCCTAATTTTTTCCTGATTTTTTTTTGCTCCTGTTGAGCCATTTTCAATTCCCTGTTTTTTGTTTCTCCGCATAAAAATAACCAAAAAAAATACAAAATAGTTCATAAAAGCCAAAAAAAGTACAAAATGTTCAAAAAACATTAAAAAAATATAGAACAACAAAAAAAGAAAAAAAACAGTTCTTTTAAGAACTACCTCCAATTTCTAAAAAAAGGCAACATTTTTTTAAAAACTATCATTCATTTTTCCCCATGGGACGCTCCCCGGTCCGTTCCCCGGTGCGCGTACCGGGCGCTCCCCCCGCGCAAATAAAAAAAAAAATGTTTTCAACCAGGTGCCCCTTTTATAGCCCCCACATCAAACCTAGGGGGTCAAGGGGGGGTCTACTCCGCCCCCTTATTGTCATTTCCCCCTTTGTTTTTTCTACCTCTTGTGTCTCGATCCTACCAAGGCACAAGATGGCGGCCGCTCCGGACTGTTTCGAATGTTTACAGACACCCGAGAGCCAATCAGCTTTCCGTGCGCACCTCACGTGGCGCGCCCAGAGCGCTCCCTGGTGCGCGTACCGAGGCGCTGCCATAGATATATATATTTTTTTAACCTAAATTACTCAAAAACCACTGGAGCACATATCTTGAGACATAGCAAAGGCACATCGGGCTACCAGTCCCTACAATTTTGCCAAGTTTGGTGGAAATCCATTCAGCCGTTCGGGCTAAAAGTGAGTTTGATCGCCCTATGGAAATTAACATGGGGAAAACACGTTTTGGGACCCCCCTTTTATCTCAGCCCCCACTTTTTGAATCCCCCCAAACTTTCAAGGAAGAACCGGAGCTCCGCAAGGCAAAGTTGAGGAAATTTTCAGGCAGATTTGTCAACCGGCGCCAAAGGTATTCACAATAGAATTTTGAGATTTTGCATTGAAAAGAATCCTAACTATAACTACCTACTGGCGACCGCCAGTAGGTAATATATATATATATTGATATACCGACAGTCACAGGGCACGGCGATGGGCACCTGCTTCGCCCCCAGTTATGCCAACCTATTTATGGGTTGGTGGGAGGAGCAGGTGTCCAACGTGGTCGCCGATTTTAACACCAATGTTGTCCTGTGGCTTAGGTATATCGACGACATCTTTGTGATATGGGACGGCACGGAGGAATCAGTGAGAAGTTTCGTGTGCCAGCTAAACAACAACACAATGAATCTTAGGTTTACTGAACATATACATAAATCTAAGATAGAGTTCCTAGACATATGTGTGGAGATTAAAGAGACCTCGATAACCACTAGTCTGTATAGGAAGACAACAGCAGGCAACAGTCTACTCAATGCTAGAAGTGCACACCCCAGAAACCTCGTTGACAGTATCCCCTATGGGGAACTGTTACGGGCCAAACGCAACTGTAGTACACAGGAGGCGTTTGAAGTTGAACAAGAAACAATGATCAAACGCTTCAAAGAGCGTGGGTACAATAATAAGACTATACAAGGGGCCGTGAGGAGGGTAAACACCAAAGAAAGGAAAGATCTTTTGGATACCAACAGAGCTAACAACACTGAATCCAATATTAGATTCATTACCACCTTTTCAGGCCAGGCTACAGAAGTGAGAAAGATTCTAAAAAACACTGGCATGTGCTGCTGACAGATCAGCATTTAAAATCCCACATAAGCCATAACCCTCAGGTCACATTCAGAAAGAGCAAATCCCTAAGGGATGAGCTCAGTCCGAATTCTGTGACCAGTACTAATAAACCCACTGATACACCAGGTTTCAAGTGTTGCAGATCATGTAAAGCATGTCGCAACAGCATTAATTGTAAAGAGGTAACTGTACCCAGTACTGGGAAAGTGTTCTCCATACAAAAGAATGTAACATGTAACACCATGTATTGTGTATACCTACTTATTTGCCCTTGCGATAAGTGGTATATAGGAAGCACCACATTAAAAGCAAAAGAAAGAGTGCTGCAACACCTCAGGGCGATTAAGAATCACAATGTGCAATACCCTGTGGCCAGGCACTTTTTTGAACACCATTTCCAAAATAAAAATCTGCTAAGAATGGTGGTGCTTGACAAAGTTGACCTGGGAGTACGTGGTGGGGACAGAATGACATGCCTTAGAAAAATGGAATCCAGATATATCATTGATTTCGAGACCGCGTTTCCTCAGGGTTTGAACAATCATGAGGAGCTTTCAGTACACCTTGAGAGATGAAATGTAACTTAAATCTAGCTTGTATATGGAATAACTGTTGCAAACATTAGAAATATTTAGCTGCTCAGCTTAAAGTCGTCTTTTTAAACTATTTTCTATGTTTTTAAATTCACAGAATTTGTTTCTACGATGTTGGACATTGGAACCGTAATGCACAGAAAAGTCAGTTCTAATTAATAAGCTTATGTGCCACTGAAGAAACTCCACTTGGAGGATTGGATTAACAGAAAGTCTGATAATAACCAACCATGTGATACAAGATGTCGAGAATTTTTTTAATTTATAGGAATACCCTGCAAACATTGGGGACATGTGGATAACACATCTAATATACATTATGCCCACTTGGGCTCAACTTCGGAACCATGTGACATTTGACAATGAGGGCATTAGTAGTATTTTGAGTTGATACATATACTTATATATGGTCTGTGCCCACTTGGGCTTAGCTTTCCAATGTATTTATTTTCTATGATGCAATGAATATCCCATGCTCCTCCAGTACTCCTGTCCAGCGGATGAATAGACTTCATTGTCACACGGTATATCATGTATTACATTATGTGCCCACTAGGGCAGAATTGCAGGATATTGGCTCATAGACATAAGCTTAACATCTAGCTGATAGACCACAGAGAGCCTACAATCTACTGACATATGTAATGATGTCTGTGGTTGGAACTATTTTGTTTTGCGTTATATATTCTTTACGTTAAACAATGACACAGTGCATATAATTGTGAACCTGTTGCCGCTTTTAATTTTGAAAAGTGTATTTTCTATAAGAATCTGGCATACAAGAATGTATTTTCTGTTCCAATATGTCCACTATACTTTCACTTATGGGAGTACACGAATAGTCCTACCTTTATGACAAGCAATTGACAATGTAAAAGGACTAGGTTTTGGAGTTCACAGCAAACGTGAACAAGCCGTGAGGTGAAACGCGTTGTTTGTTTTTGCTGCCAATTAAATTTCTTGCACAGCAAACTCCTGGTGTGTCGTTTACGTATTTTCCTGATGGGAGAATGTTTGGAGAAATATATATATCTATATTCACTGAAAAAACCATAGGTTATAGACCATATATAGTTAGGAATTAGCATTTACAAAACCTTGAAAATTCACTGAAAAAACCATAGGTTATAGACCATATATAGTTAGGGATTAGCATTTACAAAACCTTATTTTACTCACACAAAACCATTGAAATTCGCATATATAGTTAGTTGCACTAACTATATATCGCGCACCCGCAATCCACTGCTGATGATGTCACATATTACATCATTCATGACATGGTCAGAATTTTCAAGGTTTTGTAAATGCTAATTCCTAACTATATATGGTCTATAATTTGTTCATAAAACTTTTCATTCGTTCATTTTACTTTTGGTTTCCTAATGATGTACGGCTAGGTCATGTGACCTGAAAATAACACTTTTCATTGGTTTATTACATTTTTTTTTCACAAATGATGAAAACCCACCTTTTTTCCTCACTCTGACTTTCATTTTTATGAGAGAAAGACCTACTTTCGAAATTTGGAAAATTTTTGGAAAAAAGGCAAGTGTTGTAGCTGCAGCTGCTGGAGCCACTCCACCACCAAAAAAGGATGGACCACCTCCTCAGGTCCTCATAAATCAAGAGGAGGAAGAAGAAGAAGAAGAGGAAGAGGAGCAAGTGAGGAGACCGTTTTTGCAAGAAGAACCAAGGAGGTCCCATGTGAAAGTCAATTACATCTGGCAATTCTTCACATATCCCCGGGGACAAAAAAAAGTAAATGCCCGATATGTCACATGTTTGATCTGTGACAAAGAACTATGCAGAGGAACAGATAAAAAATACAGCTATGGCAATTACACCATGCATCGCCATATTGACAGGTGGCACCCTATTAATTACAGTGCTGCACAGGTATGTGACCTACAGGAAAAACCCCCTCCTGTGGCCAGTACATCAGCTCAACAGGCAGTGACGGGACCAGAGGTGAGGGAGACGGTCCCAAATATACAGATAAACTTTGAAAATATGAAACATACCAGTATTTATTGCAGCAAATTGATTGCTTATAGAGAGAAAAATATAACTCTCATAAACATAGCTTATGAAAATCATAAATGTTCTAAACGGCCCAGAAAGTAAAATATCTTTTTTTTTGTTGCTCCTGTTGAGCCCTTTATAATGACTGATTTTCGTTTCCCCCCCAAAAAATAAAAACAAATATAAAACCGTTCTTAAAAAACAGAAAAAGTCAAAAAAATTCATAAAAAGAAAAAAAAAGTTTAAAACAACAAAAACAATAAAAAAAGTTATTTTCAGAACTACCTCCCATTTATAAAAAATTGCTAGAATGTTTAGCACTCTGGCAACCTCTTTTTCTTTTGATTCGCTTCCCGGTTCACGCGCCGGTACGCGAACCGGAAGCGAAACAAAAAAAATAAATTTAAAAAAAAGGAAGAATGAGTATAAGGGAAGGAAACAGAGAGAAAAGGAATGAGGGAAGTAGCAAAGGCAGGAAACTGAGGGTTAAAGAAATGAAACAGTGGAACTAATAAAAGTTAAATGTGATAGAGATGTAACGGAAAGAGTACTAAACACTTACCTTATAATTGTCGTTAACTTAAGCACTTGTTATTTTTATAGTTTCAATCTGTGAAAGAAAGAACAAAAATTTAAAAATTGATAGAAGGTAGTAAAATATGAGTGAGCATGAGACAAGATGAGTACATATTAAAAATCACAATTCAAAGTACAGAATTAATTATACATATTAAATGGTTTATTTTTGCTGTTCTCAGAATATATCAAATTTCACTAAAAACAGTGAGTTGAAGGTATTCATCATATAACAGCGGGGAAAAAAACACAATCAAAATGATTGTGTTTAAAAAACCCATATAATATAACCAAGCAGAAATCAGAAGTCCTCAAAAGGACGTCAAAGGATGTCCTATGAACAGCTTATACTCTGTTGTGCTGTTATTATTTTCTGCCCGCCACTTTCTGAAAGATAAGCTCCATCATTTTAACAAAAATGTGACATACAAAGCAATTTAAAACAGCACACTAAATTACAACAACACCTAGAATCATTATAGTCCAGTTACCTCCCCTAAATTCTCACTTCTGAAAACAAGTCAAAAGGCAACATTGCTTCATAGTCAAATGGTAATCATTGCCGAAAGACCAGACTTTTTTACATTTCAAATAAGCTGTGTAATATCCTGATGTTGTCAAAGGACCATCATATCATATAATAGCTGCAGTTACAAATGTTCTTCCTGAAATCGACGACTGTGTAGCCAAAACATTTTTAATTAGACTTGACAACTTATTTACATCAGGTTTATATAGTTGGAATTGTAAAATGACATTTCACGCATAAGTTTCTATAAATAATGTGGACAGCATTGCAGACTTACATTACCTCTACTCCTTGTTTTGATCTGCTGCTTGAATTAGCTTATTAAATCAAACCATTTTCGCTCTGTGCTGCACTTATCCACAAGGCTATATAGTGTAGGAGCCATTAGAACCTCTTGAAATTCCTCAGAACAAATCCCGAGATTCCTTCCCTAAAATTTTGGTTGTAAGAACACCAGGTAAGAATTTTTAAGGTGAAAAGGCAATCTTTTTTTGAAAGTTAAAACAGAATCATTGCAGAATGACCAGCCGTTTCCAGATTTCAAATAAGTTGTGTAATGTCCTGATGTTGTTGAAGGACCCTCATGATATATAATTGCTGCAGTTAGAAAAGTCCTTCCTGATATTGACAACTGAGAAGCCACAAAATTTTTCATTAAAGTTGTCAATTTTGTTCCATCAGGCCTACATCGTTGGAACATTAAAATGACATACTGGCCATATCTTCGAATAAATAATGTGGACAGCATTGCAGACTTACATTGGCTACACTCCATGTTTTGATCGGCTGCTTTTACTAGCTTATTAAAGGATACTGATTTACTGTCTGGCAAAGTTAAATATATAAATCTTTCTGAGTCTACACTAGTAGTACTTGATAACGTACAATTCTCGCAGTCATGCTGCCATTGATAAGAAAGGCCAAACAGATGATCTACATCTACACCTTCATCTTGCAATACATTAAGCATATACATTAAAAACTCCTGACAATCTTGCTGAATATTTTGAGAGAATTGTGTTTGACCTGAACATTTGTCTAACATATTTCAAATTTCAGACACACTTTCTACTCTTGTTCTATCAGTGCTACATTTCTCTAACACAGAATTCAACAAACAGCAAAAACTTTGATCCGAATTGATCACAATTTGTTCTTTCAAAGTTTCTAGAGAAAAGACAACATTAACCACTACATTAGCATAGCAGTTGACACCTGAACTATTTTCAAATTGAAAACCAACAACATCTTCAACAGAATTAATTTTCTTTTTGCTTACAATTTTGGGTTCATCGACTTTTGGTCTTTTTGCTACAACCTCCCTACTATTAGTGATATTTCTTCGTTTCGGCCTACCACACGTTTCTCAAACAAAGGATATTGAGGCAAATGTGGCGCATACTCTCTTCTTAACCTATTGTATTCCTTAACACAATCTAGATCCGCACAAATGTTTGTGACATCACACTCAATCAAGTACAAACCCGATAACGTTCTGACTCGTGACAATGCTACATAAGCCATACCCTCTTTGAACACAGAACTCGCCAAAGCACTGTCTACACTTAAACCTTGCGCTTTATGGATTGTCACAGCATATGCCAAGCAAACAGGAAATTGCTTACGGGGAACATATAAGTCTTTTACAAGCAAAAACCTAGCTGTGCAACAACCAATTAGCTGTACTTCCTCAATGCCATCAAATTTAATTTTTAAAAATTTAATTCCATCTCTATTTCTGTATTTCTCAAAATCAACAACATTACCCATTGATCCATTTACCAGACCTCTTTCAACATGTAAATTCCTTCTCAAAATGATACGGCAATTTAAGCACACATTCAGAGTCTTTTCAAAACCAGCAGTTTTAGATATAGTCTTATCTAATGAATCCAATTCAGATTTCAAATTCTCAGACAAAATAATTGTTGCTCCCATATGCTCTATTCTGTCAATAGCTTCCAGTTTCACAATCTCTTGGTTTTCTAAATTCAACATTTTGTTGTTGAAGATGGAACATTCTGCAAGAGTTGGCATCAAACATATTCCCGATTTCTTCTCAGTAATTTTATGAAAAATATTCTCTGGCAGAAAGTCTTCTTCTGGATACAAATTTGACAGTAACCGTGCATGTAAAGCTTCTTTGCCACTCTCAGTCACTTTCCCGATTCTAACATCTTGTAGAATATTCTTGTAATCTTCATCCTTCGCCTGACGCATATTTTCACGCAGCTCAGCATAATTGAAGTTTAACCATATGTTAACGTTGCCAATGCTTCCTAGGCACTTCTTGGTATCTTCATGCCTAAGCAGTTTAAACAATGGTTGTCCTTTCACTGGTGTCAGCTGCAGAAGATCACCGAAAACAATGATTTGTTTGCCACCAAATAACACATCATACTCTGTTTTAAGAACTTCCTGCATTCTCAAATGCACAAAGGCAAGCATGACATTGGAAACCATGCTTACTTCGTCAATAATAAGAAGTTTCATCTTCTTCACGACTCTAGAAACTTCACAACAAGCATCCCCCGATAACTTGTGGTATTGTAATTTGTTATCATGCTCCACTGGCATCATCAGTAGGCGATGCAAAGTAATACCTTTAATATTATGTGCTGCCAGTCCAGTTGGAGCGGTGACAACACAAGACAGCGATGACTCAGTCCTTTTCTGCAGATAACATGAAATTGCTTTAATGAGGAAACTGTTTCCAGTTCCTGCTTCTCCACTCACGTACAGTGGGACAGGCTTCAACGACGTACATGAGCACTCTTTCTTCTCATGACTTAATCCATGATCAATTTGGCTGGTAACTTCGTCATATATTTTCCTCTGCTCAACGTTGAGTTGTCTTTCCAAATCTTCTAAGTTTACAGCATCCTCCTGAGCATGTGCCATGGCTCTTTCCACTTCAATCATGGCAGTGGCAGCTTCATTTTCAATAACTGGTCCTCCTAGTGGATCCTGACTCAATGAAACAGAACTCTGACTGTCCTGAGAACTGTCTCTAGCAATCTCGGCTGCAATTGTTGCTTCCTGCTCGATTTCTGCATTCAACATTTCTAGATATTTTGGAAAACAGGACATTCTATGGACTCATTGGCTGCATTCAAAGAGTTTTCATAACAGAGGACATCTCCAAGCAGTTCCTCTTCTGCACGCCAAGGCTTGAAAAGTTGCAAAAGAGCTAAATAGAAAAAACTCTTTTCTTTTTGGAGATTCGCAATCCAATTTTCGATGATTTACCAATAGACATTTTCTTTGCTTGACCAGACATCCCTCACTTCCAATTACAGCATACACTCCTTTATCAATATCTTCTATGATGTTCCTCTTGAAAATGTAATTTTGTAGAACCTCATACAGACAAACATTCTCCAGGTGACTGCTTCTATTTGTATAATATGTATCCAACATGTTGGTCTTCAAAATATCTGTACTGCTTGGCTCCTTCTCGGCCAAATACTCAATTTCCCGTACAGGTTTCAGAACTCGAGTACGCGTTGCAGCAAGACCAAGACTTGCCCAAATGATACTCCTAGATTTGGCATAGAGACTTGCTGAAGATAATCGGTCAGAACATTCGTAAGCTCCGATTTCTCGATGCGACAACATCTTCAGACTGAAACTGTACAACTTCCTACTGAGGCTCTTTTCATGGGAAATGTCCTCCCACATATCCTTGAGTTCTGTCTTTTCTTTTTTTGTGATGTAAGACGTCACATACCGAGCCACAGCCATGCAGTTGTCAGCCACAAACTGTATATCCATGTTAGCATTCCACATGGACAAAATCACTGGGTTGTAGTCGCTGATGTTCTTGGACTCTTCGTTTCTTTTCAAATTGTATGTATTTTTGGGTGATTTCCTTGTCACATTATGTCGCAGCGAAGACATCAAATTGTTCACTCTTCCTTTAGATATAACCGATCGTGGAAATCCAAAACAACATTTTGTATAGTACTTGTTCTTGTTTCTGAATTTACGACGACAGTACTTTCCACAACGATGGCTTTGAAACCGTAAAACTTGTTCTCTTAGACTTTTGTCTTCCTTTGTCTTTGGAACAGCACATGTAGAATACTGTTCTATGAAATTCATCACTAAGTCATCCGGATCTGTTCCAAATTTGGGTGCATCTTTGATCCATAGCAGCATATGTACATGAGGAGCACCTCTTGCTTGATACTCCTTTCTCCAGAAGAAATCCAACACCTCTCCAAGAGGTGGATTTTTCTTGTTCGTGATGAAAGACATCATAGCTTCAAATCTATGATTGAAGTACCTGCATACATTCACTGGATCCAAAGAGCACAGTTCTCCGGGTGTCTTGAATTCAATATTTTCCATGTTTCCATTTGCCTCTCGTAGAAATTCAAGTAAGTCTTCCCAGCCATACTCGGCACAGCTGAGAGTGAGGAACCATGTGGGAGTTCCTAAGTTCCTCAGCATACATTTTAAGTCACCATGACGACGGTACCAATACTCATTAGTACCACGCTGACATGCCATCAGATTAATCAGGTGAGAATCCAAAATACTGTATTGCACATTGACTTTATCCATAAAGTCCCTTGCTGAGATATTTCGCAGTTGTACACCACTTTTCAGGATGTGGTTCACTGCATAAGACAGTCCAGACAGATCATTTTCAAACAGTAGATGAAAGAAATAGGGAATGCATTGACGAAACCTAGGATCTTCTGCATACAATCGTAAAGACCGGTATTCAGAAGCAGGAATTTGATCAGGTCGCTCATCATATCGTCCTCCTCGACCTGTTGAAATAACTGTGGAAAACACTGAGCTTCCAAACTTTCCTCCCAAACACTAATGGGACTCCCTTTGGCTTGTTTCATTTGAAACAACTCAATAGCATTCCCCATGACTTCCTTGGAATGCAAAGAATGAACACTATAATGTTCATATATTTCTTTATTTTTAGAGGCTTCTACTTTCTCAATTTGTCCAGCACACAATTTGCTGTCTTCTTCTTCACTTACTTCCTCTTCTGCAACACATACATTCTTATAGTACTCATTGTTTTTTATCAAATACAATGTTGCCTTTTTGACTTTCCTAACATCCACTAAATCTTGCCAGATTTCCTTACTCTTTGTCGAAACCCCATTAACTAGGATAACCAGAGGTTCCTCTTCCACTTTCTCTACTCCAATTCTATTAATGTTTTTCTTCAATTCTAAAGGCAAATAAACAACTCTTCCCTTTAATCCTCTCTGTAAATCTGATGGAGGCAATTTCCCTGTCTTTGGCTCCATTCGTACAATAGCCTGAAAGGGATGCACACTTTTAATCAAAATAGATTCATAAGTATTTAAATCCTTCAATTCAGAAGGAATGTTAACCAATTCCAGAATATTATGAACCGCTCTACCAGGCATCCGGTTTTGGTTTAATTTGTTAAAACAATAAGTACACATACATTGGTCCGATCCCAAATCAAAACAAGTCAAGTATGTGACAAAATCCTTCCATTCACTATTGTTTTCCATTTCACTTTTTGCATATAAATCCACTAACTTAGTCTGATTCTTATAATAAGTCCGTCAAAAACACACACAAGTGAAATTAGGCCTCTCACTTGATTTCACCTGAAAGATGGAAATTTCCTTGTGAAACCTATCTATATTAGAAATCTGTACACTCTCCTTCACATTACCTTCTTCTACTGGGTCAATTTCAACATTGTTCCCTTTACTAGCAAAGTAACAGAACTCAATTTCTTCACAAATATTTTTCACATGTAGTTCTGAACCATGCACAAGAGCACTGCTCAATTGTTTAAGCATAATTGCTGGACTCTTAGCATAATACAACATTCTCACTAATTTCCTCACTTTATTATGATGCACTGCTAGCATCCTGAAATGATGAAAAACACTCTGGCATACTCTTCTGGAAAGACAAGCCAGTGAATGCCCATGCAAACCTGTTACTTCTCTCACTCTGCAAGGATCTAATTCTTGCAACAACTTCATTTTCTGTTTTAAACTTTTCTTATTAAATGTACGAACAAAATCACAAAGCAAATTGATGGAATCCTGTCGCACACTGCAAATAGTACTACACTTCCAGGTGTACACTGGTCCCTTAGGACGTCTCCCTAAAACCTCATTACCTAACACCTCTTCTGCATCTGCAGACACAAGTTTTTCTTTTTCTACCGGACAACCATCTTTCACCTCATATGCTCGACCACTGGTGTCAACTGCATGCACCAAATCATTGTCCTGGAAGTAACTCTCCTCATTGAAAAATGCCTCACTACTTGAACTATGCATCCATTCTCCTGAGAAAACTTCACAAAAATTACTACGATTAACTACTCTCTTCCATCTACTATTTGATTTGTAATCATAAATTACCTTGTTTAGTTTCCTAATTCTATTGATTACCAAAATAAATAACTTTCGCTTAATTTCGAAAGCCTGATCAATAATTTTCTCTACATTTTTCTTTTTCTTATAAAATGCCACTTTCTGTTGGCCTTTCTTAAAATTTTTTAACAAATTCACAATTATCCTGTTGCGGAACATTCGCCTACGAATGTCCCTGAATTGATTTTCCCTTCTACTGCCATGCACAGAGTTATCTCCTGCTCTAGCAGAAACTTTTTTGACGGGCCTTTCCTTTTCCTTTAAATTGTCTCTCTTCTTCTACACTAAAACATGTTCAATACTGGTATTTTTTTGTCTGCAAATTAATTTTAAAAATGATTTCATTTTCTTACCCGGAGCTTTTTTGGCAACTTGAAACAATTTTATAGTAGAGGACTGCTGCAGATCTTTACCAAGGTGGAGTGTAAGTCGCTTTGCTCCTTTTTGTTTCCTTTGCCTTGAGGGCATTTTTAAAATTTTCAAAAGATCTTCAGTTAAATCTGTGGAAAAATTTTTCAAAAAATTGTTATTAACCACTATTACCAAACAGTAAACCAATAACAGTAGGCAAACAATTAACACACTAGTTGTCAATTCTACCTACTGGCCCTTGCACCAGGAGGAAGTGACTTGAAATGGCCAAGCACACATGAGGGCGTATTTACAAGACCCTTGCACCAGGGGGAAGTGACTTAAAATTACCAAGCACACATGAGGGCGTATTTACAAGGTCCTTGCACCAGCATAAGGTGTGGCCTATCCAGAGGTATGCTGGATTGTCTGGCAGCCATGGTAAAACCAAGAAATATCTAGGAGCAAAAAGGCAGGTCTTGCAGTCACAAAAGTTTGTTTGAGGTGAGGCCTACTCATTGTTGCAGATTAAATTTTGGCTTGTTGAAGAGTACAGAGGACATAATACATGTGCAGGCCAACAGATGAACTGAGTCATGTCCACTGCACACTTGAACAAAGGCCAGACCTCCTCTGTCTCCCTGGACAGGCCTAAACCTCATCTGCACAATGTGATTAGTAATGTTAGGAAACACAGGTGATGTAATTGAAAAACGTGCAAATATTTTTGCTCATTTCACAATCACATCACCTGTGTTTCCTCAGCTTAGGTATCTCATTGAGTAGATATAGTCTAGCATATCCAAGAGTACGCAGAAGGTGAGGACTGTATGCAGCAGTGCAATGTACACAATTTTCCTCCTTTGACAATTACAGAAGCCTCAGCATATCCATGCCCCCTAAACAGTCCTAAATGTATATCATAATTATCATAGTGACTATGAAACTCTAGCAGTACATATTGTGAAACCTAAATGACTTCAAGAAACGAGTTTTTAAACCGTCAAACAAGCAAATTATTCTCCCATATTCATGTTGGGAAATGAAATATTTATTTAAAAAAGCAGACCCCATGTTGTCCTTCTCATAAATGTGAAAAGTATTTCTTTTTAAAAAAAAAACGATTTTCTGGTCATAATTTGAAAACACAGCACAGGTCCTATGTACAAGCACACCCTAGCTGGCTGCCTTATTTTCTCCAAAAAGCCTACTTATCTCTTTTTAAATGAAAGGAATCTTTTCTCACCTTAGCACGATTTTTAAACACATCATTTAAGGAAATTAGTCTCTCAGATTCATGGGAGAAGTACCTTAAAATTGTCTAGCACACATAGGGGCGTATTTACAAGGCACATGCACCAGGGGAAAATGACTTAAATTTGCAAAGCACTCATGAGGGTGTATTTACAAGGACCTTGCACCACCTTTAAAGTCACTTTTAAAATGGGGAAAATGATGTGAATGTGTCTCATAAGCCTTGTAAATATGCCCCCATGTTGACTATGTAACTCTTGCAGAACATATTGTGAAACCTAAATGACTTCAAGAAATGAGTTTTTAAACCAACAAACAAGCAAGTTATTCTCCCATATTCATGTTGGGAAGTGAAATATTTATTTAAAAAAGCACACCCCATGTTGTCCTTCTCATAAATGTAAAAAGCATGTCTTTTTGTTAAAAAACGATTTTCTGGTTATAATTTGAAAACACAGCACACCTCTTATGTACAAGCACACCCTGTCAGTACTAATACTTCACATTATCTATAATTACAATTTGTCAAATAAGCAAAATCTTTTTTGAAAACATAATGAAAACACTTGACACAAAACAACATTTTAAATGCACAGCTGGCTTCCCTATTTTCTCCATAAACTATGCTAGTCTCTATCTAAATTAAATGAATTTTTTCTCACCTTAGCAAATGCTTTTTGAATTTCAAAACAGTCTCAGAAACACACCAATTTTTCTTTAGCAGAGCAAAAGGTATGCACTCCAGAGGCTGAAACCAACAAAGGCACAGAAATGCTGAAATTCATCACACATATCTCTCATGTCACCCAATCAAAACTCTTCCCTCACTTTTTTCAAATCAACACCCTTCCCCCCTCTGCCCTTTCTGTCCTTTTTCCATAGCAACTACCTCCTGCCAGACCTCTCATGTTTACAAGTTCACACAACAATGTTTCAAATGAACTCTGAACTCTCAGTACACCTGCTAATCCACTGCAATGTTTCTTAAAATCATTTTTTCTTAACCATTCAAATTACATGTTTCAAAGAACACATCCATGCACCCTAACTTTCTGTTTTCATCAATGGAAATCCATCAATCACTGCTACTGAATCATTAGCACTGAAACTCCACAGTTTTTTTTCTTTACAAACTCCTACTGTTTCAACTGCCATTTCATTCCCACACTTCATCTGACTGCAGCAGAACCTCCTCTCACCATGTTTTCTGTCTGGATTGTTGGACATAGTTACATCCACTGGGCTCACAGGTATGCTGATAACAGAAATGTACACAACATCAATTTACAAAATGTGGAAATCAAATAGATTGTCCAAAGAGGATTGAGATGTCACCAATTGATACCATTGGTGAAAACCTTTTTACATTTGCCAAACCCTGACCTCATAATAGTGCACTGTGGAGGAAATGATTTGGGCACTTTGACTGGGGTAGGTCTGGAAATGCTCTTAAAGGACACCTTTGAGCAATTAATGACACTTTTTCCTCAAATTGCCTTGGTATATTCCAATATATGCCAAAGACAGAAATGGAGGTGGTCCAATCAAATTTGTCCACAAATTGAGAAAGCGAGGAAGCATGTAAATAAGTCTGTTTCAGCTTATATGAGAGACCATGGAATGGGCGCCATCTACAACAATAACTTGCGTTACTACATGCAAGATATCTACAGAGGAGATGGTGTGCACTTCTCAGATGAGGGAAACAGAGTTTTCATACAAAATTAAAGACTGTGTATTGGTACCTACTTATAAGTACCTAGAACTTACACAGAACCCAAAAGCTCTTTTCAGAGCTACTTTAACTATAATTACTCTTTTAAAATTTCAAATGTACCTTTTTTCACTAATGTTCACTTATGTTCGATTCCCGGTTCGCTACCCAGTTCGCGTACCGGCAGCTAACCGCGCGAAAAATTCAATTTTTTTTTCCGACATATATGAGCCTCCTCAGCCACCCTCAGAAAACCTAGGGGGTCAGGATACATCTCCCGTGCCCCCTTATACCCATTTCCCACATTGTTATTCCTCCATCTTGTGATTAAATTTGTCCAAAACACAAAATGGCGAACTCCCGTTACTCTACCGGTGAGCTACCCGGTTCGCGTACCGGTTAGCGCTTCTACCGCGAAAAATCGGAATTTTTATTTTTTTATTTTTTGCCCCATGGGACCTTTTAATAGCCCCCACATCATTCCTAGGGAGTCAGGCGGGGTCTACCTTGCCCCTTTTCATTAATTTCCCCCTTCGTTTTTCTCCACCTCTAGTCTCTCGATCCTACCGAAGATGGCAGCCGATCCGGACTGTTTAGAATGTTGACAGACACTGAGGAGCCAATCAGCTTCACTTCGCGAAGTTCCGTTACGCGTCAGGTACGCGAACCGGGGCGCTAACCGGAGCGCTGTTACAGATATATCTGTTTTTTAAAAACGTTCATTTCTCAAAATCCACTGGACCACATATATTGAGACATAGCAAAGGCACGTCGGGCAAACTATATCTACAATTTTGCCAAGTTTCATGTAAATCCATTCAGCCGTTCGAGCTAAAAGTGATTCCAACCGCCCTATGGAAAAATGAATGGGAAAATGCGTTTTGGGACCCCCCTTTTTTCTCGACCCCCCTCAACGAAACCCCCCCAAATTTTCAGGGGCTGCTCAGAAACTAAATGTGCCATGTTCCTGTAAATTTCAGCCAATTCCGTCCACAAACGCCAAAGTTATTCGACATAGAATTTTCAGAAATCCCATAGGAAAAAAATCCTAACTATATATACCTACTGGCGACCGCCAGTAGGTAATATATATATATATATATATATATATATATATATATATATATATATACATATATATATATATATATATATATATATATATATATATATATATATATATATATATATATATATATATATATATATATTCACTGAAAAAACCATAGGTTATAGACCATATATAGTTAGGAATTAGCATTTACAAAACCTTAATTTACTCGCACAAAACCATAGAAATTCGCATATATAGTTAGTTGCAATAACTATATATCGCGCACCCGCAATCCACTGCTGATGATGTCACATATTACATCATTCATGACATGGTCAGTGACATCACTGATGACATCATCCAGTGACTGTAAGTTTCTGTAAAGTTAAAATATGTCTTACATATTGAAGAATGAGTGGATGTATAAGTGTCTGGATGAAGGATTTAGTAGGTGCATGACTGACTGTATGAGTAAATGCTTAAATGTGTCTCACTGAGTGCATGGATTAGTGAATAAACTGTCTGAATGTGTGCATCAGTATGTCTGTTGTTGTGTAAGATGCTGCATGTGTTGATCAGTACCTATATGAGTAACTATGTGGGTTATTGATTGGTTGCCCAAGTATTTGTATGGGAGAGTGAGTGTGTGTGTGTGGGTGTCTGGAAGGTGTGTGACTCTGTGCATAGATGTATGAACAGTTGATTCACTAGATGTATGGGTTCAAAACTGCATGTGGAAACAGCTGTATGGGTGGTTGACTGTGTGCATGAGTGTATTGGTGAGTGAATGGATATCTCAATGCTACATGTCAAAGTAAGTACATATGTAAAACAAAGAACATATGAGAGTTCACATATATAAATTACTGTGTATAAGAGCTAGTGAATGTGTGAGTGGCTGCATGGATCATTGAAAACTTGTATCAGTGATTGTATAAGAGAGTAAATATGTGTTAGAATATGTTTGAATAAGTAAGATGTGTATAACTGTATAGTGAGGAAATGGAGGTGTGATTGATTCTTTGCATGACTGACTAGGTGTATGAGTAACTCCATGGATGAGTGACAATCTGTGAGTGTCTGTTTACTCTGAGTGTATCTAAGGTTATATTAGAGTCTGAAGAGGTTAATCGTATTATCACATGATTGATGTCATCAGTGATGTCATTTGAGATGTCATCAGTGATGTCATCAGTGATGTCACTGACCATGTCATGAATGATGTAATATGTGACATCATCAGCAGTGGATTGCGGGTGCGCGATATATAGTTATTGCAACTAACTATATATGCAAATTTCTATGGGTTTGTGCGAGTAAATTAAGGTTTTGTAAATGCTAATTCCTAACTATATATGGTCTATAACCTTTGTTTTTTCAGTGAATTTCAATGGTTTTTTAATAGCAAATATGAAAAGCTTTAAAATGTCAAGTACGTTGTAGATAAAAACATTTTCGTGTCTATGCACGCTGATGTGCTTTGAACGCTGCCCCCCCCCTTTTTTTCTTTTAGGAGTATTCTCTCTTTGCAGATAGTGAAGGGTAGGTAACACAGGCCTTTGCCCCGTTGTAATCCGTTGTGCCTGCTTCTCTCTCCATTTGATTGATTGTTATCCAAGCATTTACTGTTTTAGAATTGGATCTCTTTGCTTTATTCTCTAATAACAAACAAGCACAGAGTCGCAATACTCTGTTTAGTCTTTGCAGATAGTGAAAAATCGTTTTAAAAAACAAAAGGAATCGAGCAAAATCAGTAGGCCACTAATGGGATCTCTTTTTGACCTCGCTAAAATAGAAACATTAGGAACAACCCCTCATGAGAAATAGGAAACTAGTGAGATGAACTGAGCTCGACGCCATGATGACTGCAAGACAGCTCGGCTCCGCCACCCACCCCGCCCAAATTCTATAAGTTCCGGTGGAGCCCCAACGTGAACAGGTAGAGAAGAACTTGCCCTCCCCTCTTTGATTGAAGGTTCTTGTAGCCTGTCCCTTCTGTTGTCATTTAACAGAACCTTTTGGACCACTGAAAGGGGTTGTGTTCCGACCGCTGGTTGGTGGAGACATTTTGACTATATTCTGGACCTGCGTTGTCGCGTAATGCGTCATATGACGTGCCGAGTTAGCGCACCCGGAAGTACTCCGGTGCGCAAGGCGCAGCTTCCCGGAAGCGATCCAGAGCGCGGCGCGCAGCGCGTAACATAAGCATAACAGGTCATGTGACTTGTTAATAAAACTTTTCATTGGTTCATTTTACTTTTGTTATTCTAATGATGAAAGGCTTGGTCATAATAACGCTTTTCATTGCTTTAGAACATTTTTTTTTCTTAAACATATATGTTATAATGTTCCAAGCTAATGTATTTTCCTGGGAAATTTACAACTGTCCTGCAAGTAAAATATTCCTATTTCGAGAAAAAGGGGGATTCTTCGTCCCATGAGGGAGCCGTTGAGCAAAAGAGGCTCGGCCTGCTGTCTTAGTCGCCGATAGGCCTGAATATCAGATTCTTATCGATCACTTTATGTTGCAGGAGTAGAAAACACAACAGCCCTTGACCATTTATCTTTACTGCGTTCCTGCGTATTATACCTTTTAACCGTCATGTAATTGGACTGCTTTATTTCACTTGCCTTTTACTGATTCGAAAACATTGGCTATTTTTCAAAACTTTTCCAATGTAAGTACTACTACCATGTTTTGTTTTAAAAACCTTTATTGTGAAAATGTCAGTATACAAATACGGGCCTATAACCACGTGGGCCGGCCACGGAGCAAACTCTTGCCTTTTACTGATTCGAAAACATTGGCTATTTTTCAAAACTTTTCCAATGTAAGTACTACTACCATGTTTTGTTTTAAAAACCTTTATTGTGAAAATGTCAGTATACAAATACGGGCCTATAACCACGTGGGCCGGCCACGGAGCAAACTCGAATCGTATATGATGAGGGGACATTTACACTGTAGAACAACGTAACGGGCAACCCATTAGGTTGCAAGAACTAAGGTGTCTAACATTTGCGGAATCGGTGGACGTACATTTTATAATTAAAGTACGACAGGGCCAGTTACAATAAAATTATCTAGATATACATTTGCGGGCAAGTACCATGGGTGACGTTAAATCGAACTTTCAATAGTACAGTAATCAATAACACATCAGAACTTAATATCAATAGGGATGTCCAAATATTCAATCAGTACTCGTCCCCACCCGCCATGTGCTTCAAAACTGCATACGTATCAACAAGCAGATGGCCGCCTTCCTCGAGACGAATGGATCCCTCGACCCCTCACAGTCCGGCTTCCGAGCCAATCACAGCACCGAGACCGCCCTCATCGCCGCCACCGATGACATCCGAGCCCTGATGGACAACGGAGAAACAGCGGCCCTCATCCTCCTAGACCTCTCCGCGGCATTCGACACTGTCTGCCACCGCACCCTAGTACAGCGCCTCAGCAACGTCGGAATCCAGGACAAGGCGCTGGAATGGATCATCTCCTTCCTCGACGGAAGAACACAGAGAGTCCGTCTACCACCGTACAAGTCAGAGGCCACCGAAGTCACCTGCGGCGTCCCTCAAGGATCCTCTCTGAGCCCCACCCTCTTCAACGTCTACATGAGCCCCCTCGCGGCCATCGCACGCCAACACAACCTCAACATAATCTCCTACGCCGACAACACCCAGCTGATCCTCTCCCTGACCAACGACCCCGCCGCCGCCAGAGCCAACCTGCACGAAGGGATGAAAGAGGTAGCCGAGTGGATGACGACCAGCCGCCTGAAACTGAACTCGGACAAGATGGAGGTCCTCATCCTGGGCTCCTCACCCTCCGCCTGGGACGACTCCTGGTGGCCTCCCGCCCTGGGCACCGCACCCAAACCGACAGACCATGCACGCAACCTGGGCTTCATCCTGGACTCCTCCCTCTCCATGACCAGGCAAGGCAACAACGTCTCCTCGGCGTGCTTCAACATCCTACGCATGCTACGGAAGATCTTCTGGTGGATCCCCACCGAGACCAGGAAGACCGTCACCCAGGCCCTCGTCACTAGCCGACTGGACTACGGCAACGCCCTCTACGCCGGTACCACCGCCAAGCTCCAGAAGAGACTCCAGCGGATCCAGAACGCCTCAGCCAGACTCATCCTCGACATCCCACGAACCAGCCACATCTCCGGACATCTGAGAGACCTTCAATGGCTCCCCGTCAACAAAAGAATCACCTTCCGCCTCCTCACCCACGCACACAAAGCCCTACACGACCAAGGCCCGAGCTACCTCAACAGCCGAATCAACTTCTACGCTCCCAAACGCCACCTCCGATCAGCCAACCACGCCCTCGCCGCCGTCCCCCGCATCCGAAGAGCGACTACAGGAGGAAGGTCCTTCTCCTACCTGGCCGCCAAGACCTGGAACTCCCTCCCGACCGACCTGCGCCTGACCCAATACCACCTCTCCTTCAGGAAGAAGCTGAAGACCTGGCTGTTCGAGCAGTAGCGGCACCCCCCCACCCCCAGCGCCTTGAGACCCTACGGGTATGTAGTGCGCTCTATAAATGTCATTGATTGATTGATTGATTGTATTTCGTGATATCAAGGTTGGGCAACCAGTACACAACAAGGAGTTACGAGTCCCATTTATACCGGCGCCATTTTGGGCAAGGCCGGACAGGTCCAGGATATAGTCAAAATGTCTCCACCAACCAGCAACTATGATGATGTTCATAAGCTCTATTGATTAGAATAACACTACTCTCTCCACATGAAATTAATTTGCCGCAAGTTAAACATGTCATTTTCATTTGTCCAAAGTTCTTCTGAAGATTTAGAACCGTTTCCCTTGCCTCTGATTCTGTCACTGCCACTTCAATGGTGGATGTACTGGCAGGTCGGGGATTATCCACCAAATCAAACTGCAGATGAGATGCCTTCACCTGGAGAGGCGGAAGATGTCCGTTTTCGCCGCCTCTCCCCCCCCCTCCCCGGGCACCCCACGCCGTCTTTCGGCGCAGCATTGTAGGATGGCCACACCAGTGCGGAAACTTGCTGGACACCACCTCGGTGCCATCCGGATCTCGGCGCGTTCGAGTCACTGTACCGCAAGAGCGGGAGAAACTCAGCTGGACACGCCGTCTTTCGGCGCAAATTGTAGGATGGCCACACCAGTGCGGCAACTTGCTGGACACCACCTCGGTGCCATCCGGATCTCGGCGCGTTGTGCTGCCTTCGGCGTACTGTAGCAGCAAGAGTGACCGCAACTCAGCTGGACACACCGTCTTTCGGCGCAGCATTGTAGGATGGCCACACCAGTGCGGCAACTTGCTGGACACCACCTCGGTGCCATCCGGATCTCGGCGCGTTTGAGTCACTGTACCGCAAGAGCAGGAGAAACTCAGCTGGACATGCCGTCTTTCGGCGCAGCATTGTAGGATGGCCACACCAGTGCTGCAACTTGCTGGTCACCACCTCGGTGCCATCCGGATCTCGGCTTTGTGCTGCCTTCGGCCTACTGTAGCAGCAAGTGCGGGCACAACTCGGCTAGACGGCGTGTGAAACGCTAAGGGGCGCCGCACTGCAGATGAGGTGCCTCCACCTGGGGAGGCGGAAGAGGGCCGTTCGAGCCGCCTCCCCCCGGGCACCCCACGCCGTCTTTCGGCGGAGCATTGTAGGATGGCCACACCAGTGCAACTTGCTGGACACCAACTCTGTGCCATCCGGATCTCGGTGCGTTGTGCTGCCTTCGGCCTATTCGCACATCGGTCCGCTACTGACGCCGCCTCATGGGCCAACGGATTTTGTACGCTTTTTATAGCCCAAAACCGCATAACAGGTCATGTGACTTGTTTATAAAACTTTTCATTGGTTCATTTTACTTTTGGTTTCCTTATGATGGAAGGCTTGATCATATGACCTAAAAATAACACTTTTCATTGGATTAAAAGATTTTTTTTTCCCAAACGATGAAAGACCCACCTTTTTTTTTCTCACTCGGCAATCAAAAAAGGTTCCGTTAGATGACAACAGAGGGGACAGGCAACAAGAACCATCACTCAAAAAAGGGGAGGGCAAGTTCTTCCCTACTGGGTCACGTTGGGGCTCCACCGGAACTCATCGAATTGATAGTCTACAGTGTTTCTGGATGTTTCAGACTGAAGCTGACGTCAGCATGAGAGCACCACCATCTCGTAGCTCCGTCGTGGCCATTCCGCAAGCAATCATGGCAGCCGCTCCCCACCGGAAGCCTGTGGGAGTCGGGGGCCCCCAAGACTTTTGTAGAATCTTCAAGGCTGAGGGGACGCTTTCGAGAATGGAGCCCAAGCCCTAGCAGACAAGCGTCCGAGTTCCAAGGTGTCCCAGGGTCATTTTAGTGGGCCAGGCCCAAATCCGAAGAGCCGGCCGCCATTTTAAGAGTCCTGTGGCAGCCGCCTATCGCTGCACCGCAATAGTAGGCGCAAATCAACTACATGGTGAGCGAGATGCTGTAGCCGCAAGAGCGGGCGATAAACAGCTGAATGGCGGATGAGGCACAGTGTAGCAAAAGCAGGCGGAATGGCAACTGAAACGCTAAAGGGGCGCCCCACTACAGCAGACGGGCCTCCACCTGGGGAGGCCCGTTAACACCGCCTCCCCCCCCCCGGGGCGCCCCACGCCGTTTTTCGGAGCAGCATTGTAGGATACCAAAACCAGTGCGACAACTTACTGGACATCATCTGGGTGCCATCCACATCTCAGCGCGTTCTGCTGCCTTGGGACTATTCGCACAACAGACCGCTACTGACGAGGCCCCCCCCCCCTCCCGGGGCGCCCCACGCCGTTTTTCGGAGCAGCATTGTAGGACACCAAAATCAGTGCGGCACCCAGGTGACATCACCTGGGTGCCGTCCAGAACTCAGCACGTTTTGCTGCCTTGGGACTATTCGTACAAAAGACAGCTACTGACCATTGTTGCTTCTGTTTTAAAAAAATGTTTTAAATGTGTTTACTGTTTTTGTTGCGTTCTATATATTTATAAGTTATTAAAGTTTTATAATCCTACTACTTTGTTGGAGTGCTATATATTTTTAATGTGACACATAATTGTAAAAACGTTGATGTACAAAGAGGCATCCCTGGAATCTTCCACTTCAGGCTCGGTCCCACACACCCTCACAGTGAGAATCCCCTCCCCAATCACAATACAGGATGGTTATCAGATAGTAGGAACGCGTGTGGTGTGACGGATCTCATTGGGTTGGGGCTTTGATCTACTGTAACTCCTTTGAAGAGGGGTGATTCTTTACAGTTGAGGGCATAAACTACATCCGCAGGGCTACGTAATAGCCTGGGACCGGCCTGGACAATCAGACACAAAGGAAGAGGAATGTCAGAGGGTGCGGTAGTGAATAAGGTGAAAGGGAGGTGTCGGGCGGGCACGGGGTGTGATTCTCAGGGAAAAGCAGCGCAGATGGGGGGAGGTTTATGGCCCATGCATGAGAGAGAGAGCGGGGGTGACCAGTGCGTGGGGGAGATGCTTGCGATGGTGGGGAGCCATGCTGAGGATCGGCGGCGTGCAGAGAGTGGGTCTGGTCAAGGCATCTAAAATGGCTGCCATGCACGACAAAAGTGTGGCATTGGAAAAAAGGCAAGATGGCGCAGACAATGTTTATCAATACGGATTAATTTATAACAATTATTTTTAACAATATATTTACTCGCAGTGTCAAAATGGCGGTCAACACTTCCTGATTTCCTTTGAATCGCACGTTAACAGATGTCACGCAGCAAAAAAAAAAAAAAACGCTCACGCGCAGCCGCTGGAAGACAAGTATCAACATATATGAGCCTCCTCAGCCACCCTCAGAAAACATAGGGGGTCAGGATATGTCTCCCGTACCCCCTTATACCCATTTCTCACATTGTTTTTCCTCCATCTTGTAATTTAATTAAATCGAAACACAAAATGGCGAATACCCGTTTCGCGTCCCGGTTCGCGAACCGGAAAGCGCTTCTACCGCAAAAAAATCAATATTTTTTTATTTGCCCCACGGGACCCTTTAATAACCCCAACATCATTCCTAGGGGGTCAAGAAGGGTCTACCTTGCCCCCTTTCATTAAATTCCCCCTTCGTTTTTCTCCTCCTCTTGTCTCTCGATCCTACCGAGAGACAAGATGGCAGCCGCTCCGGACTGTTTAGAATGTTGACAGACACCGGAGAGCCAATCAGCTTCGCTTCGCAAAGCTCCGTTACGCGAAAAGTTCGCAAACTGGTGCGCTACCCGGGACGCTGTCACAGATATATCTGTTTTTTCAAACGTTAATTTCTCAAAATCCACTGGAGCCCATATATTGAGACCCAGCAAAGGCACATCGGGCTAACAGTCCCTACAATTTTGCCAAGTTTCGTGCAAATCCATTCAGCCGTTCGAGCTAAAAGTGAGGCCAAACGCCCTATGGAAAAATGAATGGGAAAAACGCGTTTTGGGACCCCCCTTTTTTTCTCGACCCCCCCTTGACGAAACACCCCCAAATTTTCAGGAGCAGTTCAGAAACAAAATGTGCCATTTTCCTGAAAATTTCAGCCGATTCCGTCCACAAACGCCAAAGTTATTAGACATAGAATTTTCAAAAGTTACATAGAGAAAAAATCCTAACTATATATACCTACTGGCGACCGCCAGTAGGTAATATATATATATACATTGTACATTGTATGTACATTGAGAAAGAAAACTACGGTTTTCGAAACGCGTCTGACATAGAATTGAAAAATAAAAGACCTGCATTCCACGTTCTTCAGGTGTCTGTGGTTCATCCTTTGGCAGGGCGCCGGCTGGGTCGTGCAGAGAGGATTGAAGGCTTCCATATATATATATATATATATATATATATATATATATATATATATATATATATTACCTACTGGCGGTCGCCAGTAGGTATATATAGTTAGGATTTTTTCCCTATGGGATTTTTGAAAATTCTATGTCTAATAACTTTGGCTTTTGTGGACGGAATCGGCTGAAATTTTCAGGAAAATGGCACATTTTGTTTCTAAGCAACCCCTGAAAATCTGTTCGTCAAGGGGGGGCCGAGAAAAAAGGGGGGTCCCAAAGCGCGTTTTTCCCATGTTAATTTCCATAGGGCGGTTGGCCTCACTTTTAGCCCGAACGGCTGAATGGATTTCCACGAAACTTGGCAAAATTGTAGGGACTGTTAGCCCGATGTGCCTTTGCTAGGTCTCAATATATGTGCTTCAGTGGATTTTGTGAAATTAACGTTCAAAAAAAGATATATATCTGTAACAGCGCTCCGGGCTGCGCTCCGGTTCGCGTACTTTTCGCGTAACGGAACTTTGCGATGCGAATCTGATTGGCTCTCCTGTGTCTGTCAACATTCTAAACAGTCCGGAGCGGCCGCCATCTTGTCTCTCGGTAGGATCGAGAGACAAGAGGAGGCCAAAACAAAGGGGGAAATTACCATAAGGGGGCATAGTAGATGCTCGTTGACCCCCTAGGTTTTATGTGGAGGTTTTAAAAGGGCCCAGCAAAAAAATTTTTTTTTTTGCGTGGTGAGCGCCTAGTCCGCGAACCGGAAAGCGTTCTGGGCAGCGTACTATAAGGAAAAAAGAATGATAGACTTTTCAAATACTGTATGTTAATTGTTTGTCGTTTTTGTTGATTATTTTTTTTTCTTTATTTTTTAAGCATTTTTTTTTATTTTGATTGTGTTTCATAATTTATTAAATTTTCTAACATTTCATTGTCAGAAATTTCATATTTGTCATTGAATATATTTTGAAGTCTATGAGGGTGTAAAATGTCCTCATTTTTAAGCAGGTTATCCACTGCTTCCACACATTGAAGTAGTTCCTGGTCCCTACTTTCATCCATAAATTCATCAATGTTTCCTTGGCTGCTCTCTTCCAGTACAATTTTAAATTGAACTTGCTGCTCGTCTTCAATTTTGCCTGAAATTTGGATTAAAAAAATATATATTACTAGAGATAGGGCACTGTTGGGATTAATTTTAGATAGTCAGTTTTTATCAGTGAATTTATCTTTTGGCAGTGTATAGTATCAGAGTGGAAGTAGGACTATAAAAAAGTGTATGTGATTTAACCAAGAGAAGCCTAACTCCATCCATAACTATAACAGAGAAGTCTATCTAAATCTATAACTACTACAGAGGGATAGTATATAACTATCAGAAAAAGTTTACCATATTAAGTTATAGTGCACTATATACTTCAGTTTTAAAAATAACAACTTACCTTCACAAACAAGTTGAAGTGTTTAGTAACTATTCAAATGTAATGTACAACAAGAAGTAGCAGTCAAAATGGCTGTGTTTTCTTCTCTTCCTTTATATATATTCAGGTATATAACCAATCAAATATCAGGTAATAAAAGTAGAAAATGAAAGTAACATTTTCATTGGTTGTCAATTCCAACACTTCAGATGTGTTTTGTGAAGTAATTTACCTCACGGTATTTAGAGAGGTCTACAGGCTTAATGGCTAAATGGAATTTCAATCAAATTTGTGAAAATGAAAGGGATTGTTATGTAGTATGAGGTAATGTATATTTGGTGAGAGTGTCTCCAGTCGTTTTTCTGTGAATTACTTTCCCACCTTTTTTATTGGACCGCTTCCCGGTATGCGTCCCGGTCTGCGAACCAGCAGCGTAACGGGAGTCCACCATTTTGTGTTTCGGTCGAATCAAGATACAAGATGGAGGGCAAATAATGTTCAGAATGGGTAGAAGGGGGCACGGTAGATGTATCTTGACCCCCTAGGTTTTCTGAGGGTGGCTGAGGAGGACCATATGTGCGGGAAAAAAACATTTTTTTAAAAATTTTTGCGCGGTTAGCTTCCAGTTCGCGTACCGGGTAGTGCTCTTGGAGCGTAGTTTGATGAAAATTAGAGAAAAAAGTTAGAGAAAAATAATAATTGTGAGTGATCAGATGTAGGGTAGCTCTGAGAAGAGCTTTTGGGTTTATGGTACATTTTGGTACTTATAAGTAGGTACCAATGCACAGTCTTAAGTTCAAAATGAAAATTCTGTTGCCCTCATCTGAGAAGTGAACTCGATCTCCTCTGTAGATATCTTGCATGTATTAACGCAAGTTATTGTTGTACATGGAGCCCATTCCATGGTCTCTCATGTAAGCTGAAACAGATTTGTTTACATGCTTCCTCGACTTTTCAATTTGTGGACAAAATTGATTGGACCACCTCCATTTCTGTCTTTGGCATATATTTGAATATACCAAGGCAGTTTGAGGGAAATGTGCCATTAATTGCTCAAAGGTGTCCTTTAAAAGCATTTCCAGACCTACCCCAGTCAAAGTGCCCAAATCATTACCTCCACAGTGCACAATTAACAGGTCAGGTTTTGGCAAATGCATAAAGGTTTTCACCAATGGTATCAATTGGTGACATTTTAATCCTCTTTGGCCCAACCACTTAATTTCCACACCTTGTAAATTGAGGTTAGGTAAATTTCTGTTCTCAGCATACCTTTGAGCCCAGTAGATGTAACTATGTCCAACAATCCAGACATTAAACATGGTGAGAGAAGTTTGGGCTGCAGTCAGATGAAGTGTGGTAATGAAAGGGCAGTTGAAACAGTAGGAGTTTGTAAAGAAAAAAAACTGTGGATTTCCAGTGCTAATGATTCATTAGCAGTGATTGGTGCATTTCCATTTCTGAAAACAGAAAGTTAGGGTGCATGGATGTGTTCTTTGAAAGATGTAATTTGAATGGTCAAGGAAAAAACATTTAATGAAAGATTGCACTGGATACACGGGTGCACTGAGAGTTCAGAGTTCAATTGAAACATTGTTGTGTGAACTTGCAAACATGAGAGGTCTTTCAGGAGGTGGTTGCTAAGCAAAAAAGGCAGAGAGGGCAGAGGGGGGAAGGGTTTTGATTTGAAAAAAATGAGGGATGAGTTATGATTGGCTAATATGAGAGATATGCGTAATGAATATCTGTATTTCTGTGCTTTCTATAGCTGCAGCCTCTGGAGTGCATCCTCTTTGTTCTGCTGAAGACAATTTGGAGTATTTCTGAGACTGTTTTGAAACTCAAAAAGTATTTGCTAAGGTGAGAAAAGATTTATTTAATTTAGATAGAGAAAGTATGATTTAAGGAGAAAATGATGAAGAAAGCTGTGTTTTTAAAATGTGGCTTTGTCTCAAGTGATATACAAATAGATTTTGTTTCTTTGAGAAATTGTAATTGCATATTCGGTTTAGCATTCTGGCATGCAGTAACACAAGATATTGTTGTACATGGAGCCCATTCCATGGTCTCTCATGTAAGCTGAAACAGATATGTTGTGTTTAAAAACGATTTTTGAAAACAATTACATTTCTGGATATGTTCTGCTAGAGCTTCATAGGTTGTTTGGGCCATATTTATAAGGCATTTGAGTGTCTCTGATGTTATTGTTCCCATTTTAATTGAAGAGCTATCTTCATGGGGCTAGTTTCTTGTAAATACGCTCCCACCTGTGCTTGGTAAATTTATATTTTGATTATGGGTGTTACATAGCCATGTTAAAAATGTCTCAAAAATGGTGCAAGGGCATTCAAAAAAACGCTTCCATGTGTCTTAAGGACATTTTTAGTCATTTCCTCTTGAATGTAGGTATACAATTGATTTATATGCTGTGTTTAAAAAAGATTTTTTGAAATCAATTATATTTCTGGATATGTACTGCTAGAGCTTCATAGGTTGTCTGGGTCATATTTATAAGGCATTTGAGTGTCTATGATGTTATTTTTCCCTTTTTAAATGGAAAGCGTTCTTCATGGGGCAAGTTTCTTGTAAATACGCTCCCACCTGTGCTTGGCAAATTTAGATTTTGATTATGGGAGTTACATAGCCATGTTAAAAATGTCCCAAAAATGGTGCAAGGGCAATCAAAACAAACGCTTTCATGTGTCTTAAGGACATTTACAGTCATTTCCTCTTGAATGTAGGTATACAATTGATTTATATGCTGTGTTTAAAAACGATTTTTTGAAATCAATTACATTTCTGGATATGTACTGCTAGAGCTTCATAGGTTGTTTGGGCCATATTTATTAGGCATTTGTGTGTCTATGATGTTATTTTTCCCTTTTTAAATGGAAAGCGTTCTTCATGGGGCAAGTTTCTTGTAAATACGCTCCCACCTGTGCTTGGCAAATTTAGATTTTGATTATGGGAGTTACATAGCCATGTTAAAAATGTCCCAAAAATGGTGCAAGGGCATTCAAAAAAACGCTTTCATGTGTCTCAAGGACATTTTCAGTCATTTCATCTTGAATGTAGGTATACAATTGATTTATATGTTGTGTTCTAAAACTTTTTTGAAATCAATTATATTTCTGGATATGTACTGCTAGAACTTCATAGGTTGTTTGGAGCATATTTAAAAGGCATTTGAGTGTCTATGATGTTATTTTTCCCATTTAAATTGAAGAGCTTTCTGCATGGGGCAAGTTTCTTGTAAATATGCTCCCACCTGTGCTTCGCAAATTTAGATTTTGATTATGGGAGTTACATAGCCATGTTAAAAATGACCCAAAAATGGTGCAAGGGCAATCAAAAAAACGCTTTCATGTGTATTAAGGACATTTTAAGTCAATGAGGAAACACAGGTGATGTAATTCTGAAATGAGGAAAAGAAACTCCACATGTTTCAATTACACTAGTGTTTCCTAAGTTTATGAATGACATTGTGTAGATGAAGTTTAGGTGTGACCACAGATTCAAAAGAGGTCTGCCCTTTGTTCAAGAGTGAAGTGGACATGACTTACTTCATTGGTAGGCCTTCACATGTACTATCTCCTTTGTTTTCTTCAACAAGCAAAAATCTCATCTGCAACCGTGTGTTGGCCTCACCTCAAACAAACAAAACAGGTGATGGACCGAATGTGGATCAATGACACACATTCACCTCAGTCCAAAGATCTGGGCCCAAACAAACCTCTAGATAGGCCACACCTTGGGCCTCATTTATGAAAAGTGACGCATCGCTGCGTGAAAACAGCGATGCGTCACTTTTCACTGCGCACTCCTTGCGACACCAATTATGCGTCATATTTAATGTATGACGCATCATGTCGCAAGGACTTACAGATACGTCAGTATTTCTGACGCATCTGTAAGCGCAAAAGTGACGCATTGCTGGAGTGTGTCACAAAAGTGACGCATCTCCAGCAATGCGTCCTTTCACATGGGGAAAGCCCCATGTGAAAGGGCTTGCGTCAGCCTTACGCCTGCTGTGAGGCAGGCGCAAGATTTTGACGCAACAGCATCCTAAAAGTGACGCAGTGAAATCTCATAGATTTCACTGCGTCACTATTACGAGGCTTTTTGCGGGGGAACGCCACCTCTGCATACATTATACCTGACGCAGGTATAATGTGGCGCAGGGGTTTAAAAAGTGAAGCATCTACCTAGATGCGTCACTTTTTAAATATGGCGCAACAAGGCGCATGTTTTACGCCGCAGATGCGTCACAAAAAGTGCTGCATCCGCAGCGCAAAACTGACGCAAGGCCTCATAAATGAGGCCCCTTATCGTCATCCTGAATCAATCATTTAAAATGTTAGGGAGAGATTTATGATAGGTGTATGCCTGTTTTGTACCACTGTGCGTCACTTTTGTGACGCAGTGGTGGTGCAAAAGATTTGCTATGTTAAATAATAAGTAGGGTGTTAAGTTTTTGATGACTGTTATTCATTTACTGTTTAGTAATAGTGGTTAATAACATTTTTTATTATATTTTTCCACAGATTCAACTGCAGATCATTTCAAAATTTGAAAAATGCCAACTAAGAATCGAATTAGAAAGGCTAGAAAACGTCAAAGACAGCAGGATCATCTATTATTGCAGCAGTCCTCTCCCCAAAAAACTTGTGAAATCACCAAGAAAGCTCCGGGTAAGAGCACGAAATCATTCATAAGAAATATTTGTAGTAAAAAAAGTATTTCTACCAAAAATGTTTCAGTCCAGAAAAAGAGAAGCAATTTAAATGGAAAGGAAAGTCCAATCAAAAATGTTACTGTTAGAGCAAGAGATAACTCTGTGCATGATAGTAGAAGGAAACAACAGTTTAGGGACATTCGAAAACAAATGTTCCGCAACAGGATAATAGTTAATTTATTAAAAAATATTAAGAAAGGACAACAGAAAGTGGCATTTTATAAGAAGAAGAAAAATGTAGAGAAAATTATTGATCATACTTTCGAAATTAAGCGAAAGTTATTTATTTTGGTAATCAATAGAATTAGGAAACTAAACAAGGTAATTTCTGATTTCAAATCAAATAGTAGATGGAAGAGAGTAGTAAATCGTAGTAACTTTTGTGAAGTTTTTTCCGGAGAATGGATGCATAGTTCAAGTTGTGAGGCATTTTTTAATGAGGAGAGTTATTTTCAGGATAATGATTTGGTGTTTGCAGTTGACACCAGTTGTCGAGCTTATGAAGTGAAGGATGGTTGTCCAGTTGAAAAAGAAAAACTTGTGACAACAGAGTCAGACGAGGTGTTAGGTAATGAGGTTTTAGGAAGACGTCCTAAGGGTCCTGTGTACATTTGGAAGTGTAGTTCTATTTGCAGTGTGCGACAGGATTCCATCAATTTGCTTTGTGATTTTGTACGGACATTTAATAAGAAAAGTTTGAAGCAGAAAATGAAGTTGTTGCAAGAATTAGATCCTTGCAGAGTGAGACAAATGACAGGTTTGCGTGGTCATTCACTGGCTTGTCTTTCCAGGAGAGTATGCCAGAGTGTTTTTCATCATTTCAGGATGCTAGCAGTGCATCATAATAAAGTCAGGAAAATAGTGAGAATGTTGTATCATGCTAAGAGTCCAGCAATTATGCTTAAACAATTATGTGCTGCTCTTTTGCATGGTTCTGAAATAGATGTCAAGAATATTTGTGAAGAAATTGAGTTTTGTTACTTTGGAAGTAAAGATGAGAATGTTCAAATTGACCCAGAAGTAGAGGGTAATGTTGAAGATAATGTACAGGTTTCCAGTAAAGATAAATTTCAGAAGGAAATTGCCACGTTTCAGATGAAATCAAATGAGAGGCCTAATTTCACTTGTGTGTGTTGTCGACGCACTTATTACAAGAATCAGATTAAGTTAGTGGATTTATATGCAAAAAGTGAAAGGGAAAACAATAGTGAATGGAAGGATTTTGCCACATACTTGATGGTAGAAAATTGTTTTGATTTGGGATCGGATCAACGTGTGTGTACTTATTGTTGTAACAAATTAAACCAAAACCAGATGCCTGCTAGGGCGGTTCATAATAATCTGGAATTGGTTGAGATTCCTTCTGAATTGAAGGATTTAAATACTTATGAATCTATTTTGATTCAAAGTATCCATCCCTTTCAGGCTATTGTAAGAATGGAGCCAAAGACAGGGAAGTTGCCTCCATCAGATTTACAGAGAGGATTAAAGGGAAGAGTTGTTTATTTGCCTCTAGATTTGAACAAAAACATTAACACAATTGGAGTAGAAAAAGTGGAAGAGGAACCTCTGGTTATCTTGGTTAATGGGGTTCCGACAAAGAATAAGAAACTATGGCAAGATTTAGTGGATGTTAGGAAAGTCAAAAAGGCAACATTGTATTTGAAGAAAAATAATAAGTACTATAAGAATGTAAATGTTGCAGAAGAGGAAGTAAGTGATGAAGAGGATAGCGATTTGTGTGCTGGCCAAATTGAGAAAGTAGAGGCCTCTAAAAGTGAAGAAATATATGAACATTATAGTGTTCATCCTTGGCATTCCAAGGAAGTCATGGGGAATGCTATTGAGTTGTTTCAAATGAAACAAGCCAAAGGGAGTCCCATTAGTGTTTGGGAGGAAAGTTTGGAAGCTCGGTGTTTCCCACAACTATTTCCAACAGGTCAAGGAGGAAGATATGATGAGCGACCTCATCAAATTCCTGCGTCTGAATACCGGACTTTACGATTGTATGCAGAAGATCCTAGGTTTCGTCAATGCATTCCCTATTTGTTTCATCTCCTGTTTGAAAGCGATCTGTCTGGACTGTCATATGCAGTGAACCACATCTTAAAAAGTGGTATACAGATGCGAAACATCTCGGCAAGTGACTTTATGCATAAAGTCAATGTCCAAGACAGTATTTTGGATTCTCACCTAATTAATCTCATGGCGTGTCAGCATGGTACTAATGAGTACTGGTACCGTCGTCATGGTGATTTAAAATGTATGCTGAGGAACTTAGGAACTCCAACATGGTTCCTCACTCTGAGCTGTGCCGAGTATGGCTGGGAAGACTTACTTGAATTTCTACGAGAGGCAAATGGAAATATTGAAAACATTGAATTCAAGACACCTGGAGAACTGTGTTCTTTGGATCCAGTGAATGTATGCAGGTACTTCAATCATAGATTTGAAGCTATGATGTCTTTCATCACAAATAAGAAGAATCCACCTCTTGGAGAGGTGTTGGATTTCTTCTGGAGAAAGGAGTACCAAGCAAGAGGTGCTCCTCATATACATATGTTGCTGTGGATCAAGGATGCACCTAAATTTGGAACAGATCCGGATGACTTAGTGATGAATTTCATAGAACAGTATTCTACGTGTGCTGTTCCAAACGCAACGGAGAAGAAAAGCCTAAGAGAACAAGTTCTACGTTTCCAAAGCCATCGTTGTGGAAAGTACTGTCGTCGTAAATTCAGAAACAAGGACAAGTTCTACACCAAATGTCGTTTCAACTTTCCACGACCGGTGATTTCTAAAGGAAGAGTGAACAGTTTGATGTCTTCTCTGCGACATAATGTGACGAGGAAATCACCCAAAAATACATACAATTTGAAAAGGAACGAAGAGTCCAAGTACATCAACGACTACAACCCAGTGATTTTGTCCATGTGGAATGCTAACATGGATATACAGTTTGTGGCTGACAACTGTATGGCTGTGGCTCGGTATGTGACATCTTACATCACTAAAAAAGAAAAGACAGAATTGAAGGATATGTGGGAGGACATTTCCCATGAAAAGAGCCTCAGCAAGAAGTTGTACAGTTTCAGTCTGAAGATGTTGTCGCATCGAGAAATCGGAGCTTACGAATGTTCTGACCGGTTGTCTTCAGCAAGTCTCTATGCCAAATCCAGGAGTATCGTTTGGGCGAGTCTTGGTCTTGCTGCAACGCGAAATCGAGTTCTAAAACCTGTCCGGGAAATTGAGTATTTGGCGGAAAAGGAACGAAACAGTACCGACATTTTGAAGACTAACATGTTGGATACATATTATCCAAATCGAAGCAGTCACCTTGAGAATGTTTGTCTATATGAGGTTCTACAAAATTATATATTCAAGAGGAACATCAAAGAAGATATTGAGAAAGGAGTGTATGCTGTAATTGGAAGTGAGGGATGTCTGGTCAAGCAAAGAAAATGCCAATTAGTAAACCATCGAAAATTGAGTGGCGAATCTCCAGAAAAAAAGGAGTTTTTCTATTTAGCACTTTTGCAACTTTTCAAGCCTTGGCGTGCAGAAGAGGAACTGCTTGGAGATTTCCTCTGTTACGAAGACTCTTTCACTGCTGCTAAGGAGACCATAGAATGTCCTGCTTTTCCCAAATATCAAGAAATGTTGACTTTGGAAATTGAGCAGGAAGCAACGATTGCAGCCGAGATTGCCAGAGACAGTTCTCAGGACAGTCAGAGTTCTGTTTCATTGAGTCAGGATCCACTAGGAGGACCTATTATCGAAAATGAAGCTGCCACTGCTGTGAATGAAGTGGAAAGAGCCATGGCACATGCTCAGGAGGATGCGGTTAACTTAGAAGACTTGGAAAAACAACTCAGCGTTGAACAGAGGAAAATATATGATGAAGTTACCAAGCAAATTGATCATGGATTAAGTCATGAGAAGAAAGAGTGCTCATGTACGTCTTTGAAGCCTGTCCGACTGTACGTGAGTGGAGAAGCGGGAACTGGAAAAAGTTTCCTTATTAAAGCAATTTCTTGTTATTTGCAGGAAAGGACTGAGTCATCGCTGTCTTGTGTTGTTACCGCTCCTACTGGACTGGCAGCACATAACATTAAAGGTATTACTTTGTATCGTCTACTGATGCTGCCAGTGGAGCATGATAACAAATTACAATACCACAAGTTATCTGGAGATGCTTGTTGTGAAGTTTCAAGAGTCTTGAGGAAAATGAAACTTCTTATCATTGACGAAGTAAGCATGGTTTCCAATGTCATGCTTGCCTTTGTGCATTTGAGAATGCAAGAAGTTCTTAAAACTGAGTATGATGTGTTATTTGGTGGCAAACACATCATTGTTTTCGGAGATCTTCTGCAGCTTAAACCAGTGAAAGGACAACCTGTGTTCAAAATACTCACGCATGAAGATACCAGGAAGTGCCTAGGGAGCATTGGCAACGTCAATATATGGTTAAACTTCAATTATGCTGAACTGCATGAAAATATGCGTCAGGCAAAGGATGAAGATTACAAGAATATTCTACAAGATATTAGAATTGGAAAAGTGACCGAGCATGGAAAAGAAGCTTTACATGCACGATTACTGTCAAATTTATATCCAGAACAAGACGTTGTGCCTGAGAATATTTTTCAGAAAATTACTGAGAAGAAATCCGGAATATGTTTGATGCCAACTCTTGCAGAATGTGCCATCTTCAACAACAAAATGTTGAATTTAGAAAAGCAAGAGATTGTGAAACTTGAAGCTATTGACAGAATAGAGCATATGGGATCAACAATTATTTTGTCTGAGAATTTGAAATCAAAATTGGATTCATTAGAGAAGACTATATCTAAAACAGCGGGTTTTGAAAAGACTTTGAATGTGTGTTTAAATTGCCGAATCATTTTGAGAAGGAATTTACATGTTGAAAGAGGTCTAGTAAATGGATCAATGGGTAATGTTGTTGATTTTGAGAAATACAGAAGTAGAGATGGTATTGAATTTTTAAAAATTAAATTTGATGGCATTGAGGAAGTACAGCTAATTGGTCGTTGTTCTGCTAGGTTTTTGCTTGTTAAAGACTTATATGTTCGCCGTAAACAGTTTCCTGTTTGCTTGGCATATGCGGTGACAATCCATAAATCGCAAGGTTTAAGTGTAGATAGTGCATTGGTGAATATTGGCAGTTCTGTGTTCAAAGAGGGTATGGCATATGTGGCATTGTCACGAGTTAGAACTTTATCTGGATTGTACTTGATTGATTGTGATGTCACAAACATTTGTGCGGATCTAGATTGTGTTAAGGAATACAATAGGTTAAGAAGAGAGTATGCGCCACATTTGCCTCAATATCCTTTGTTTGAGAAACGTGTGGTAGGCCGTAAACGAAGAAATATCACTAATAGTAGGGAGGTTGTAGCAAAAAGCCGAAAAGTCGATGAACCAAAAATTGTAAGCAGAAAGAAAACGGATTCTGTTGAAGATGTTGTCGGTTTTCAATTTGAAAACAGTTCTGGTGTCAACTGCTATGCAAATGTAGTGGTTAATGTTCTCTTTTCACTAGAGACTTTAAAAGAACAGATTGTATTCAATTCGGAACAAAGTTTATGCTCTTTGTTGAATTCTGTGTTAGAGAAATGTAGCACTGATCGAACAAAAGTAGAAAGTGTGTCTGAAGTTCGTTATCTGTTAGATGAATGTTCAGGTCAAACAGACTTCTCTGAAAATAATCAGCAGGATTGTCAGGAGTTTTTAATGTATATGCTTGATGTATTGCAAGATGAGGGTGTAGATGTAGATCACCTGTTTGGGCTTTCTTATCAATGGCAGCATGACTGCGAGAACTGTATGGTATCAAGTACTACTAGTGTAGACTCAGAAAGATTTATATATTTAACTTTGCCAGACAGTAAATCAGTCTCCTTTAATAAGTTAGTAAATGCAGCTGATCACAACATGGAGTGTAGCCAATGTAAATCTGAAATGATGTCAACATTATTTATACGAAGATATGGCCAGTATGTCATTTTAATGATCCAACGATGTAGGCCTGATGGATCAAAATTGTCAACTTTAATAAAAAAATGTGTTGCTTCTCAGCTGTCAATATCAGGAAGGACTTTTGTAACTGTAGCAATTATCTATCACGATGGTCCTTCAACAACATCAGGACATTACACAGCTTATTTAAAGTCTAGAAACGGCTGGTCATTCTGCAACGATTCTGTTGTAACTTTCAAAAAAAAATTGCCGTTTGACCTTAAAAATTCTTACCTGGTGTTTTTAAAACCAAAATTTTAAGGAAAGAATCTCGGGATTTCCTCTGAGGAATTGCAAAAGGTTCATGAAGTAGAGGGAATGTAAGTCTGCAATGCTGTCTAGATTATTGGTCCAAAACTTTTAATTATAATGTCAATTTAAGTGAGTGAGAAAGAAGGGTAAGATATTAGTAGTCCAGGATTGTGAAAGTAATCTTAAATGTTTTCTTTTTGAAAGTTGCGAAAATAGAAAATGACGGGATTTCATTATAAGAATTACAAGAGTTGTAAAACGCTGCAACATGATTTGGCCAAGTGGAAACATGTGGTAGAATGTGAGAAGTCTTTTATTGTATGTAACATATTTTTCAAAACGATGGAGGTTTTCTTTCAGAAAGTGGCGGGCTGAAAATATTTATAGCACAACAGAGTGTACGCTGTTCATAGGACATCCTTCGACGTTATGGAAAGTAAGTTAATTTTAAGGAGTTTTGAATTCAGATTTCTTAGGTTGTATGGGTTTTTTAAACACAATCATTTTGATTGTGTTTTTTTTTCCCCGCTGTTACATGATGAATACCTTCAAGTCACTGATTTAAGTGAAATTTGATACATTCTGAGAACAGCAAAAATAAACCATTTAACATGTATAATTAATGTTCTACTTTTTGTACTTATGATATACATTTAGAAATGTGAGGTAGATATGGAGAAACTGAGGCTTCTGTAAGTGTCAAAGTTAATACTTACAGTGCTGCACTTCTGGGTACTGTTTTTTTTTAAACTGAATAGGCCTCACCTCAAAGAAACCTCTTGAAAGGACACATCTTATTTGCATCCTGAAACAATCATTTAAAATGTTAGACACAATTTTATGATGGCTTTACATCTCTTTTGCGCTGCTATTGCATCACTATTGTGAGACATCAGCAGTGCAAAAGATGCACCATGTTCCAAAATAGGCCTCACTTTTTCAGCATCAAGATACTGTTTGTTTAAAATATATATCTTTAGGATTGTGTAGGGGACGTAGAGAAGCAGAGGCTTCTGTAAATGTCAAAGTTGTTGAAAAACTGTTTGTTACTCCATGGATGAGTGACAGTCTGTGAGTGTCTGTTTACACTGATTGTATCTAAGGTTATATTAGAGTCTGAAGAGGTTCATCGTATTATCACATGAATGATATCATCAGTGATGTGATCAGTAATGTCAAATGAGATGTCATCAGTGATGTCATCAGTGATGTCATTTGAGATGTCATCAGTGATGTAATTTGAGATGTCATCAGTGATGTCACTGACCATGCCATGAATGATGTAATATGTGACATCATCAGCAGTGGATTGCGGGTGCGCGATATATAGTTAGTGCAACTAACTATATATGCGAATTTCAATGGTTTTGTGTGAGTAAAATAAGGTTTTGTAAATGCTAATTCCTAACTATATATGGTCTATAACCTATGTTTTTTTCAGTGAATTTTCAAGGTTTTGTAAATGCTAATTTCTAACTATATATGGTCTATAACCTATGGTTTTTTAAGTGAATATATATATATATATATATATATATATATATATATATATATATATATATATATATATATATATATATATATTCAATGAAAAAACCATTGGTTTTAGGCCATATATAGTTAGGGATTTGCATTTACAAAACCTTATTTTACTCGCATAAAACCATTGAAATTCCATATATAGTTATAAGCGCTAACTATATATCGCGCACCCGCAATCCACTGCTGATGATGTCACATATTACATCATTCATGACATGGTCAGTGACATCACTGATGACATCACTGATTACAACATCTAGTGACTGTATGTTTCTGTAAAGTTAAAATATGTTTTACATATTGAAGAATGAGTGGATGTATAAGTGTCTGGATGAAGGATTTAGTAGGTGCAAGACTGACTGTATGAGTGAGTGATTAAATGTGTCTCACTGAGTGCATGGGTTAGTGACTAAACTGTTTTAATTTGTGCATCATTATATCTGTTGTTCTACAAACTGCTGCATATGTTGATCAGTAGCTATATGAGTAACTGTATGGGTTATTCATTGGTTGTCCAAGTATTTGTATGGGAAACTGAGTGTGTGTGTATGGGTGGCTGGGAGGTGTGTAACTCTGTACATAGATGTGTGAGTAGTTGATTCACTATATGTATGGATTCAAAAGTGTATGTGGAAACAGCTGTATGGGCGCTTGACTGTGCATGAGTGTATTAGTGAGTGAATGGATATCTCAGTGCTACATGTCAAATTAAGTACATATGTAAAACACAGTACATGTGAGAGTTGACATCTATAAATAACTGTGCATAAGAGCCAATGAATGTGTGAGTGGCTGTATGGATCATTGTGAACATGTATCAGAGATTGTATAAGAGAGTAAAGTAAATATGTGTTAGTATATGTTTGAATAAGTAAGGTGTGTATAACTGTATAGTTGAGAAAATGGAGGTGTGATTGATTTTTGGCATAACTGACTAGGTGTGTGAGTAACTCCATGGATGAGTGACAGTCTGTGACTGTCTGTTTACACTGATTGTATCTAAGGTTATATTAGAGTCTGAAGAGGTTCATGGTATTATCACATGAATGATATCATCAGTGATGTTATCAGTCATGTCAAATGAGATGTTTTCAGTGATGTCATCAGTGATGTCATTTGAGATGTCATCAGTGATGTCATCAGTGATGTCACTAACCATGTCATGAATGATGTAATATGTGACATCATCAGCAGTGGATTGCGGGTGCGCGATATATAGTTAGCGCTTATAACTATATATGGAATTTCAATGGTTTTATGCTAGTAAAATAAGGTTTTGTAAATGCAAATCCCTAACTATATATGGCCTAAAACCAATGGTTTTTTCATTGAATTTTCAAGGTTTTGTAAATGCAAATTCCTAACTATATATCCACTATAACCTATGGTTTTTTCTGTGAATTTCATTGGTTTTTTAATAGCAAATATGAAAAGCTTTAAAATGTCAAGTACGTGATAGATAAAAACATTTTCGTATTTATGCACGCTGATGTGCTTTGAACGCTGCCCCCCCCCTCCCCTCTTTTCTCTTAGTAGTACTCTCTCTTTGCAGATAGTGAACGGTAGTTAACGCAGGCCTTTGCCCCCGTTGTAATCCGTCGTGCCTGCTTGTCTCTCCATTTGATTGATTGTTATCCAAGCATTTACTGTTTTAGAATTGGTTCTCTTTGGATCATTCTCTATTTACAAACAAGCACAAAGTCGCAATACTCTGTTTAGTCTTTGCAGATAGTGAAAAATCGTGTAAAAAAATAAAAGTAATCGAGCAAAATCAGTAGACCACTAATTCGATCTCTTTTTGACCTCGGTAAAATACAAACATTAGGAACAACCCTTCATGAGAAATACGAAAATAATGAAATGAACTAAGCTCCACACCATGAGGGCTGCAAAACAGCTCGACTCCGCCACCCACACCGCCCAAAATAACGACAAACCCTATGCAAATATTATAAATATACACAACACACCAGCAAAGAAACAGAGTAAAACATTTTATTAAATAACTATTTACATAACTATTTTATACTTTTTATTGCCCGATCCGGCTAGCTCAATCGATCGAGCATGAAACTCATGCACTGATAACAAGCGTTGAGAGTTTGTAGAACGATGGCTTCAGATTTTCCACATACGGTGTAGTGGCGCGAACTGGCAGGGGGCGTTTGGATTCTACCCCTTCCCCAAATAAGATTTTCATACGTGAATGTTCGTTCATGCTTTTTGTCCCTGAGTTGCTTCCATGTCACTGCCTTACACAAATGGCATAAGTCCTGGTTGTTGAGTGCCATACTTCAGAGTTCTAAGCAGCTCTTGTAACACTGTTTAAACCTTATTTGCACCTGCTGCAGCTTCACTATTCAAAGTAAGTGGGGTCCATTTGTGGACCTGACTGCATTGGAAAACAATGTGATACGGTGCCTCCCTAAACCGCTTGACGGAGGCCCCCGAGGGGCGGTGAGATGGCGCGGACTGAGAGGGGGCGCTTGGCTCCTGCCCCCTCCCCAAGTCGTGTTGCCCTGGTGAGGCCTGAGATCGCCCCCGGCATAGGCGGCCGGCTCCCGGGGTCCGGTTGAATTTTTTCCCTTTTGAAGAATCTTCCATTCTGGACCTTGTCCCACAATCCGTTTGACCTGAAGACACGCTGTCGTGGGGCGCCCCTTTACCGTTTTAGTTGCCATTCCGCCCGCTTTTGGTACTCTGTGCCTCTTCCGCCATTCAGCTGTTTACCGCCCGCTCTTGCGACTACAACGTCTCGCTCACCATGTAGTTGAGTTGCTCCCGCTCTTAAGATTTAACCGAACTTTTTGGACTGCTGAAAGCGGTTGATTTCCGACCGCTGGTTGGTGGAGACATTTTGACTATATTCTGGACCTGCATTGTCGCGTAATGCGTCATATGACGCGACGCGTTAGCGCACCCGGAAGTGCTCCGGTGCGCAAGGCGCAGCTTCCCAGAAACGATCCAGAGCGCGCCGCGCAGCGCGTAACGTAAGCATAACAGGTCATGTGACTTGTTAATAAAACTTTTCATTGGTTCATTTTACTTTTCTTTTCCTAATTATGTAAGACTAGGTCATGTGACCTAAAAATAACACTTTTCATTGGATTAAAACATTTTTTTTCCCAAACGATGAAAGCCCCACCTTGTTTCTGGATGTTTCAGACTGAAGCTGGCGTCACCATGAGAGCACCACCATCTCGTAGCTCCGTCATGGCCATTCCGCAAGCAATCATGGCAGCCGCTCCCCACCGGAAGCCTGCGGGAGTCGACGGCCCCCAAGACTTTTGTACAATCTTCAAGGCTGAGGGGACACTTTCGAGAATGGAACCCAAGCCCTGGCAGACAAGCGTCCGAGTTCCAAGGTGTCCCAGGGCCATTTTACTGGACCAGGCCCAAATCCGAAGAGCCGACCGCCATTTTAGGAGTCCTGTGGAAGCCGCCTATCGCTGCACCGCAAGAGTGGGAGCAACTCAACTACATGGTGAGCGAGACGCTGTAGCCGTAAGAGCGGGCGCTAAACAGCTGAATGGCGGAAAAGGCACAGTGTAGCAAAAGCGGGCGGAATGGCGACTGAAACGATAAAGGGGCGCCCCACTAAAGCAGACAAGCCCCCGCCATGTGCTTCAAAACTGCATATGTATCTCGTGATATCAAGGTTGGGCAACCAGTACACAACAAGCAGTTACGAGTCCCATTTACACCGGCGCCATTTTGGGCGCGGCCGGGCAGGTCCAGGATCTACTGAAACATAACAAATGAGGCTGACGTCTCTGAAGCAGTTGACGAACAGCAGGACATAGCAAATAAACATGAACTCTCTAAAGCTGTTAACTCACTGCAGGACAAAACAAGTGAACCTGAAACCTCTGGAATAATTGTCGCTCAAAAGAACAACACACAAAACTCTGTGGAGCCTGAAGAAAAAAAAACAGAAGGGCACTGTAGTTTCAGACACACTTAACACTAATGACTAAACAAAGATATCGTCTGTTTATGAAGCAGTTATCATCTTGACAGAATTGACAAAGAAGTGTACAGACACCAATGCTATTAAGAAACACAAGGAAATCCTAACGCATCAGCATTCTCGGAAGAGGTTGACACAGATAACATCTTAAGGAACAAAGAAAGACCTGTTCACTCTTGACACCCCAGGTGCTGTGTATATTGCACTATAGTGCTGCATCGAGAAAACGGACAACCCTATTGATGTGGATTTTTCATTATTGATTATTGTAAAGAAATGGCGACTCCCCCCTTTAGCAGATTAGCTAAATGTTTGCGTAATTTAGGCATAAAAGTTATATTATTGTTGTTGTTGTTGTTATCGTTATAGTTCTGGTTAATTTCAAAAAATGGTTAAATATATTTACAGTTTTTGTTGCGTTCGTTATATTTAAATGTTAATAAAGTTTTAAAATCTAACTTTGTTGGAGTGCTATATATGTTTAAAAAATCGGGTGAATGGGGCCTTGAATCGGGTTATTGTCATGTGTGGGCTTTGCAAGTGTACTGCTACAAGATCGGACATTTCAAACTCAAATGCACGTTCTTTTTCTTACCTTTCCGAAGCATGGAGCGCAATAGCAGGCAGAGAAAGGGTGATGCACGTGTTGAACACTGCCTGGCCTGGCAAGTTGCTGGCAGTGCCCCCCCGCCCGCTCCTGAAAGAGGGCACACACACACCGCCGCCCCGAGTACTTCACAAATCTTTAAAAGACCATGCGCTTGTTCATGAGGCTTAAATGGTTTATCACCCCTTCTAGAACCCCTGCATCGACCCTCTGACGTTTCCTGGAAGAATTAGCACGTAACACAATACCAAGCCCTGTCAGCTGAAACCCCCGAGAAATCATGGGGCATATTATCAAGGGGGTTTATTTCCGCTTTTTTGGCTTTAAAAGCCAAAAAAAAGAGATAAAATTATCTCCCTATTACCAAGCTGTCGCTAACACCAGTTAGTGACAGCTAAAAGGAGATAGCGACCATCTTGGGCCCCGCTTTGCATATCAGTGATATTTATCACTAATGACATGCAAAGTGGGCGTGACAAGATTTTAGCGACTGGAAACAGTCCCTAACCATCGCTATCTCCTATTACCAACTTTTGGAGATATTCACGCTAAGCGCGAATATCTCCAAAACCTAACACCTGCCCTGAGCAGTTTTAGCCATGTTATCCAATGGGAAGTGGATAACATGGCTAAAAGCATTTGCTGGATAATGCATGAATATCGCTGACTTTTCAACGATATTCATGCATTGCGGCCGTTTTTTAACGCATTTGCGATAAACCTTGCTAATAGCAAGGTTTATGTGCGATAAAATTCGCCGAAGTGCGGCGATAATTTTTGTCTCTAAACAAGTTAGAGACAAAAATGACCGCTAGTTGTTGGTAATATGCCCCCGGATTTTTCCTTGCAGGAATCGGGAAGCGAAAGACTAGCACTGAAATCAGTAGTCTCACGCCTGAATCGGGAGGGTTGGCATGTCTGGATACTCTACAGCTGGGGCCATAAACTACATCCGCAGGGCTAGGTGATAGCCTAGGTCCGGCCTGGACAATCGGACACAGAGGAAGAGGAGTGTCAGAGGGTGCGGTAGTGAATAGGGTGAAAGGGAGGTGTCGGGCGGGCACAGGGTGTGATTCTCAGAGAAGAGCAGCGCAGATGGGGGGAAGTATATGTCCCATGCATGAGAGAGAGAGCGGGGGTGACCAGTGCGTGGGGAAGATGCTTGCGAGGGTGGGGAGCCATGCTGAGGATCGGCGGCGTGCAGAGAGTGGCCCTGGTCAAGGCATCTAAAATGGCTGCCGTGCACGACAAAATTGTGGCATTGGACAAAAACGCAAGATGGCGCAGACAATGTTTATCAATAAGGATTCATTTATAACACAATATTTACTCGCAGTGACAAAATGGTGGTCAACACTTCCTGATTTCCATCGAATCGAACGTTAACAAACGTCACGCAGCAAAAAAAAAAAAAAAAAAGCTCACGCACAGCAGTTTTTAGCCATGTTATCCAATGGAAGGTGGATAACATGGCTAAGAGCATTTGCTGGATAATGCATGAATATCGCTGACTTTTCAGCGATATTCATGCATTGTGGCCGATGTGCGGCGATAATTTTTGTCTCTAAACAATTAAAACGAAGCACAAAATGGCGAATTCCCGTTTCGCTACCAGTTTGCGGCCCAGTTCGCGGCCCGTGAAGCGCTTCTACCGTGAAAAATCATTTTTTTTTATTTTCCCCACGCGACCCTTTAATAACCCCAACAACATTCCTCGGGGGTCAAGAGGGGTATACCTTGCCCCCTTTCAATAAATTCCCCCTTCGTTTTTCACCTCTTCTTCTCTCTCGATCCTACCGAGAGATAAGGTGGCGGCCGCTCCGGACTGTTTAGAATGTTGACAGACACCTGAGAGCCAATCAGCTTTCTGCGCGCAAAGTTCAGTTTCGCGAAAAGTAAGCGGACCGGATCGCTGCCCAGAGCGCTGTTACAGATATATATCTTGTTTTGAACGTTAATTTCTCAAAAACTACTGGAGCACATATATTGAGACCTAGCAAAGGCACATCGGGCTAACAGTCCCTACAATTTTGCCAAGTTTCGTGCAAATCCATTCAGCCGTTCGAGCTAAAAGTGAGTCCAACCGCCCTATGGAAAAATGAATGGGAAAAACGCGTTTTGGGACCCCCCTTTTTTCTCAGCCCCCCCTTGACGAAACCCCCCCAAATTTTCAGGGGCTGCTCAGAAACAAAATGTGCCATTGTCCTGAAAATTTCAGCCGATTCCGTCCTCAAACGCCAAAGTTATTAGACATAGAATTTTCAAAAATCCCATAGGGAATTAATCCTAACTATATATACCTACTGGCGAGACGCCAGTAGGTAATATATATATATATATATATATATATATATATATATATATATATATATATATATATATATATATATATATATATATATATATATATATATATATATATATATATATATATATATATATATATATATATATATATATATATATATATATTGGGTGTATGTGTGCACATG